>NW_022436982.1:18520432-18605176 GCF_009761245.1 Sapajus apella
CCAGCTAAGTTTTTGTATTTTTAGTAGAGACGGGGTTTCACCATGTTGACCAGGATGGTCTCGATCTCTTGACCTCGTGATCCCCCCGCCTCGGCCTCCCAAAGTGCTGGGATTACATGCGTGAGCCACCGCGCACGGCCGAGATTTTTCTTTTTACGAGATGACAATAATGTAAACTTTTTGTATGGAGTTTATTGTTATTGTTATCGTTGTTTTGAGACAGGCTCTCACTCTGTTGCCCAGGCTAGAGTGTAGTGGCACCATCTCCGCTCACTGCTACCTCTGCCTCTCCGGCTCAGCCATCCTCCCACCTCAGCCTCCCAAGTACCGGGGATTACAGGCGGCGCCACCACACCTGGCTAATTTTTGTATTTTTAGTAGAGATGGGGTTTCACCATGTTGCTCAGGCTGGTCCCAAACTCCTGGCCTCAAGTGATTGGTCCACCTTGGTCTTCCAAAGTGCTGGGATTACAGGTGTGAGCCACCATGCCCAGCCTTGTATGGGATCTTTATCATTAACAATAGTGGGAAGGAGATAATTTAAAATAGTAGGAAGGAGATAATTTAAAAAACAAAAAATTCCACAAGGCTAGACTGCTAGTTGAAAACAAAGATATTTTAAAAATTAGGTCTATTATTCAGAATTCTGTCTGTCTAACAAGAATATTAGAATTGGCTGTGTTCTGCCATGGAGAAGCTGGTACATAACACGGCTACATTTGGCACACGAACATTTCTGGAATACATTTTCTGGAAAGATGACGCAGGCATTATTGTACTTGAGGTCACTCTTTCACCAAGTTCACATCTTGACTATTTGTTGCCACTTCCTAAGGCATCTTGCTTGGAAAATTAGTGCACTTCCTTTTTTTGTTGTGTCCTTCCAGAACGTTGGATCACGAGTGTAAATTTTACTTGTCATGGGAAATTTTCCTTGGATCATGCAACCCTTAATAAATACCACTTTTCCCTCTAATCATCTTCAAGTGTAATATAAAAAAGTGAGACTGAGTTTTAGCAAGCAAATAGAAATATCTACTTCTAAATAGACATTGCATTCTTCAAAGAAATCTCTGTGGGGGACCAGCCATTTCTTTCAATAATGATTTGCCAGGCATTTCTTTCGATAACGATTTGGTGACTCAAAACATTTCCAAATTCCTCTTTTGGTCTTATTTCCGCACTTGCTGCAATGGGACAAGGTCTGTTCTGGGGCCATTCCATGAATCCTTAGTTCTGTGTATGCCTTTTGCGTTCCTGTGCTCTTCGGGTGGCATTTATCATGTGAGCTTTGTATCATCGCAGGAGTAACAAATGCCTAATACCCTCTTGTTTACCGTCTCTCAGGATGGGTTTTCTAGTATTCTCTCATTTGTACCTTCTACATAGCAGAATTTATTCCCTAAAGTGTTGGTGTCTTACCTGAAAATGAATAATTCCTGCTGGACTCACCTACCTCCAAGGCCAGACATCTTCAGGACTAGAAACATGGTTTCTAATTTACGTAACAAAAAATGTTTTTCATCACTGTAATCTTTCCCTATTAATTTTGCCATCCTTCCTAATGGAAATGTCATATTTTATTAGCGTGTTTATTAGAGAGTATTTTGACTCAAATCTCATTTATTGTATAATTCTTAGGTTAATTCTAATCTTTTCACAATATCTCCTGTCTGGAGACTATTACAGTTATTTTAGTCACCCCCCAACACCACTTCAATTAAATTTCTTTCATACCTATTGCTTAGGGCAGATCAATTCAGTTAAATGTTCTGTTTGAACATCAGTTTATAAGGAATGATGTGACCTCAGAGAAATATATCCTTTGCAAGTACAGTCACTCATTTATTAATCAACAGTTGGTTAATAGGTGTATTCATGCATTCACACAACCACTATTGAGTGAGCACATACTCAGTGCAATCGCTTGTTAATTGCACTAGTGATAACAGCAGGTAACAAGGCCCATGCTCTGATTCAGTCTCAATGGAGCATATTGAACAGTAGGTTGACACTTTAAGGGCATGGAAAGTAAAATGCTGTTCAGGAAGCACCAGCTATGTGTCAGCTACTAAGTGAAATATTGATAGTATTCACTTAGCCCTCATGATTTTTCAGGTTGAGCGTAACTCAAGGAATTTGTATTCCCAACAATTTAAGAATTACTCCCAATGTAAAGATGGAGGAGTTGGGATTTGAACCTAGAGCTGCAGTTTACTTGGCCAGCCTAACACGGACACAGCTTTCTTGGCCTCAGTTTCACTGCATCCACCAGATTCAGTTCCCTTTCATTGAGAATCCTTCTGAGGGTTCTTTAACTTAGACTTTATGATAACAAATGAAGATCCCAGGAATAATAGCAATAGCCAGTCCTTAACATAGCAGTTCTTCTGTCTCAGGCATTGTTCTATGTGTTGTATATTTATTCACTCATTAATCTTCACCAAACTCTATGAATGAGATATCATCATTCTCCTTCTACAGAGGAGGAAACAGAAGCAGGTTGACTAAGTGCCAGGGCATGTTCCTTGAACCATAATTCCATGCTCTCACTAAAGAGTTGAACCCATGCTATGAAACCAACTGCATAATAGCCACCTCGTTTCACGGTAACTAGCCAGATATGGTTGAGCATGTGTGTGTGAAGACATACGTGGGCATACCCACGAAGCAGCCACTCCTGAGGCACAGGCTTCCCCAGGTTGCTCTGGTGTTACCCATCAATAACTCTGCACAGGTTACTGGCCAGGAATGACTGAATGGCATTTCAGGACCACAGCAATGTTGAAGTTGCCTGGGAATTACACCTATTGCAAAATGCTTCTCAAGCAACTGTGAAAGGAAAAGTTTTAGAAACCTCCCAGATTTTAGGTTAAAAAGAAACCGTCTTGGAAACTTCTTAGAAGTCTCCCATTTTATTTAGAAGTACCTCCATCTGTTTTTAGTAGTTTACCACCCATTATCTTCCTAGCTAGGCTTTTCTGAATATTTGGTGTAAGCTCAGAGGCTGGATTTGCCATTTAATTATTTAGTCCCCACTACCTCTGGGTGACATAGACAACTCTTTGAACATAATTCGAGTTTTTAAAAAAGTAGCTGTGCATTGTTTTGAAACAAAGGGTTTTTATTTGTTTTGGTCAAAGGTTATTTGTGGACTATAGACAACCCTGAAGCCTGGCAGCCTTATATACAATGAAAATATCTTTATAAAGATGTAGCTATATATCAATAAACTACACAGCCTTAGCATTAAGAAGTCTCTAACACAGCAAGATATTTTTAAATTAATTTTCAGATATGTTTGAGATTAGATTTTTTTTTTTTGAGGTAGAGTTTTGCTCTTGTTGCCCAGGCTGGAGCACAATGGCACCATCTTGGCTCACTGTAACCTCTGCCTTCTGGGTTCAAGTAATTCTCCTGCCTCAGCCTCCTGAGTAGCTAGGATTACAGGCATGTGCCACCATGCCTGGCTAATTTTGTCTTTTTAGTACAGACAGGGTTTCACCATGTTGATCAGGCTGGTCTTGAACTCCCGACCTCAGGTGATCTGCCTCCCAAAGTGCTGGGATTATAGGTGTGAGCCACCACACCCAGCCTGAGATTAGATAGAACACTTTTCAGTTAGATTATTTTTTTGAGATAGAATCTCCCTCTATGGTCCAGGCTGGAGTGCAGTGGCGTGATCATAGCTCACTGCGACCTCAAACTCCTGGGCTCAAGCGATCCTCCTGCCTCAGCCTGCTAAGTACCTGGGACTACAGGTGCACGCCACCGTGCCTAGATAATTAAAAACTTTTTTTTTTTTTGTAGAGATAATGTCTCACTTTGTGCAGGTGGTCTCAAACTCCTGGCGTCAGGTAATCCTCCGACCTCAGCCTCCCAAAGCACTGAGATGGCAGGCATGAGCCACCATGCCCAGCTAATAGGTTTCTTTTTATAGTCAGTTTTGGCATTATTAAAATTTGTTGTTTCCAGTCTATGGACTACAGTATTCTGTGCCTTTTGCTCAGCTCACACAATGCATTTTACATACCATTGTTCTAGGTAAGTTGACTATGGATTTTCAATTAAAAAGTGGTGCTACTAGATTTTTTAGGGCAGTGAAAGTACTCCATGTGATGCTCTAATGGTGTATTCATGTCATTATACATTTGTCCAGACCCACAGAATGTAAACTGTGACTTTGGGTGATGGTAATATGTCAGTGTAGGTTCATCCATGTAGCAAACGGAGCACTGTGATGTAGGATGTCGATATTGGGAGCGGCTGTGTGTGGCGGGGGCAGGGGGTACATGGGAAATCTGTACCTTCTGCTCAATTTTGCTGTAAACCTAAAACTTCTCTAAAAAAATGAAGTCTTAAAAAAAGTAATGCAACAACCAAAATAAGAAGGGAGGAAGACAGGAACAGCAAACAGTGAGCGAAAAAAGCCAGAAGACAATGGTTAAAAAAAAATTCCTCTCAAGAATATACATTGTATGTGTGTTTGTGTGTGTGTGCACATGTGTGTTTTAATGGTTCAAACAATGACTCAGTTACTGTTAGCTTTCTGTCAGGGGACCTCTTTCATTGAAATTGCCCTTGATTCTGGCCAGTGCAGATTTTTTTTTTTTTTTTTTTTTTTGAGACCAAGTCTTTCTCTGTCACCTACACTGGAGGGCAGTGGCACAATATTGACTCACTGCAACCTCTGCCTCCTGGGTTCAAGTGATTCTCCTACCTCAGCCTCCTGAGTAGGTGGGATTACAGGTGTCTGCTGCCATTCCTGGCTAATTTTTGTATTTTTAGTAGAGATGGGGTTTCACCATGCTGGCCAGGCTGATCTCGAACTCCTGGCCTCAAGTGATCTGCCCGCCTCAGCCTCCCAAAGTGCTGGGATTACAGGTGTGAGGTATCATGGTCTGGCCAGTGCAGATTTCTAAGTATGACATACCTGAAGGGCTCCAGACCTCTGGTCTTGCTGAGGGGGATAAGGATATTTGCTGAGAATGATTGAACCCAGTGTTTATTAGAACCATAAGCACATTTCTCCATGGTAAAACTTCATGTGCAAAATCTAAAAACAACAAAGCAACATATGGCATTATTAGTTTCCAATGCCCTGCTCACCAGAGGACTAATGAGCTCTCTTAGCCAGGTGTTGCTAGAAAGTGGTCTCTCTTTGACCCCACTGGTTCCTTTCCCTGCTGTTCTCACTCTGCTGGTACCGTGCAGCACAAGGTACTGAGAAATGACACTCTCCCTTGTGCCAAAATTCTCTTCTTCTATATTGATACTTGCCTTTATGTGGCCCTTCCATAATTTATGTGCGCTCATGAGTTATTTCAACATGAAGACCTATGTCCTTCAGCTTCGAAAATTCTTTTTTTTTGATGTAGAGTCTCGCTCTGTCACCCAGGCTGGAGTGCAAAGGCTGGCTCTCAGCTCACCACAACCTCTGCCTCCCGGGTTCAAGCGATTCTCCTGCCTCAGCCTCCCAAGTAGCTGGGATTACAGGTGCGCGCCACCATGCCTGGCTAATTTTTGCATTTTAAGTAGAGATGGAATTTCACCATGTTGATCAGGCTGGTCTCGAACCCCTGACCTCATGATCTGCCCACCTAAGCCTCCCAAAGTGCTGGGATTACAGGTGTGAGCCACCTCGCCCAGCTGAAAATTCTTTTATTTCTTTAGTAATTTCCTTTCTTCCCCTTTTCTCTGTTTTCACTGTCTGGAATGTCTGTTAATTGGATCATGGGCCTTGACTGTAATTTTGGATTAAAATTAGAAGTCAATCCTAATTTTTTAGTCTTCTATAGTATTACCTTTAGCTTTTCATCCTACTTTTCCAACCTTTATGTTGCATTTCAAAAAACTTTAGCAAAGATATCTTTAATTTCAAAGACTGCTTTGTATTAATTTTTTATTTTAAATACTACATTATTTCATTCTTGTTTCATGGATGCAAAAATAGATATTAAGGATAGTTTTACATTGATCTTCTGTTTTCTGCACTCATTTAATTATTTGTTTGACAAATGATTGTTGAATCCCTACTTTGGCATTTTATGCTTAGAGCCAGAGCAATGCATAAAGCAAAGTCCCTTTCCTTATAGAATGTGTATCTAGAGTTTTTGGCCTGAGCCATCTACTGAGAATGAGACTGGTATGGGCATTTGGAGGCAAGAGATTGGAGTTCACTTCAGGACATGGTATTAAGTTTCCTTCTGCTTCTTACTATACAGCACACTACCACAAACTTAGTGGCTTAAAACAATTGTATTCCTTACAATTCTAGAGGTCAGAAGTCTGAGGTCAGTTTTACTGGCCAAAATCTGGGTGTTAGCAGGGCCACGCTCCCTCTAGAGACTCTAAGGAAGAATCTGCTACCTTGCCTTTTTCAGCTTTTGGAACTGCATTCCTTGTATTTATTTTTTTGGCTTGTGGCCCTTTCCTCCATCTTCAAAGTCAACTTTTTACGTTAGAGAACTTTAGTGGGTATGCCATTGCCTTCTTCTCCAGTCCTTTCCCTTTTATACGGATGCTTGAGATGATAATTAGGGTCAGTTTGGTTAATCCAGGGTAATTTCCCCATCTCAAGAACCTCAACTTAATCACATCTGCAAAGTTTGCTTTGCCACAGAAGGTAACCTTTCCTAGTGCCAGGGATTGAGACCTGGATAGCTGTGTAGGCCATTATTCAGCATACCATCGATGCTTTGAGTTTGATATACCTCTTAGACGTTCAAGTGGAATATCAAGTGGCAGCTGGTATGTGAGTCTAGAGTTCAGGAAGAGGTCTGAGATAGACACAGCTTTGGGAGCCATTCATTTAGATATAATATTTAAAGCCAGAGGCTGCATGGGATCACCTAGCAAGTGAGTGTAGAGAAAGAATACAGGATTGCTAAGCATGGAGAAACCCCAAGCAGGGGTTGGAGTGACGACAAGAAACCAATAAAGCAGACTAACAAGGAACAGGCAGTGAGGTAGGGGGAGAACCAAAAAGGATAGTTAGGTGTGTCTCTAAGCATATCAAGGAGAAGGAGTGAGAAACGGTGTAACATTGATACTTGGGTTAGGAAAGTTGAAGTCATTCGTGATTCTAACAAGACAGTTTTGCAGCATGGTGTGGTTATAAGCCTGACTTAGAGAGGACTCCTAAGGGGAGAAAAAATAGAGCTGGCGATCGTAGACAAATATTTCGGAGAGTATACCCGTAACGGGAGCAGAGAAATGGAACAGAAGTTGGAGGAAGAGGGAGTATCAATAGATTTTAAAAACATCAACTACTTATATATTGAGGTGTAATTTCCATACAATAAAATATACCCATTATAAATTGACAGTTTGATGAGTTTTGGTAAATGTTTACACCAGAGCAACCATCATTATACTCCACATTTAGAACATTTCCATCACCCCCCAAATTACTTCATATCCCTTTGTAATGGATCTCTTCACCCCTGTCCCCAGTGCAAGACGACCACTCATTTGTTGTTATGGATTTGATTTGTGTGCTGTAGAACTTCATATAAATGGAATCATACACTTACAGTCTTTTATATCTGACCTGTTGTTCAGCATGTTTTTGAGGTTCATCCATGTTATTGTATCTCTTCTTCTTCTCCTTCTCTTCCTCTCCCTCCCTCCCTCCCTTTCTTCCTTCTTTCCTTTCTTCTTCCTTCCCTCCCTCCCTCCCCTCCCGTCTCCCCTCCCCTCTTCTCGCCCCCGTTCCTCTTCCTTTCCTCCTTCTCCTCTTCCTCTTCTCTTTGTCATTCTCCTCCTCCTTCTTCTTCTCCTTTCTTTTAGACAGGATCTTTGAATTAGTCTGTTTTCACACTGCTAGAAATAATTACTGACACTGGGTAATTTATAAAGAAAAGAAGTTATGGCTGGGTGCGGTGGCTCACGCCTGTAATCCCAGCACTGTGGGAGGCCAAGGCAGGTGGATCACCTGAGGTCAGGAGTTTGAGACCAGCCTGGCCAACATTGTGAAACCCTGTCATTACTAAAAATAGAAAAATTAGCTGAGCATGGTGGCATGTGCCTGTAATCCCAGCTGCTCTGGAGGCTGAGGCAGGACAATTGCTTGAACCCAGGAGCAGGAGGTTGCAGTGAGCTGAGATCACCCCACTGTACTCCAGCTTGGGCCACAGAGCAAGACTCTGTCTTAAAAAAAAAAAAAAAAAAGGGAAAGAGGTTTAACTGACTCACAGGTTTAGCTGAATTAAAGAGGTTTAATTCCTGAGGCTGGGGAGGCCTCAGGAAACTTACAATCATGGCATAAGGTGAAGGGGAGGCTGGCACATCTTATGTGGTCACAGGAGGAGGACAGAGAGAGTGAAAGGGGAAGTGCCACACTTTTAAACCTTCAGATCTCTTGAGAACTCACTATCACAAGAATAGCAAAGGGGAAATCTGCACCCATGATCCACTCACCTCTAACCAGGGGAGGTAGGGAAATCTCCAACCCATGATCCAGTAACCTCCTTCAACACATGGGAATTACAATTCAAGATGAGATATGGGTGGGGTCACAGAGCCAAACCTTATATGTCTTGCTGTCACCGAGGCTGGAGTGCGGACGTGATCATAGCTCACTACAGCCTTTGAACTCCTGGGTTCAAATGATCCTCCCGCTTCAACCTCCTGAGTAGATGGGACTGCAGACCCATTTTTTTTTTTTTTTGGTAGAGATGGGCTCTCACCTTGTTTGCCTCAAGCAATCCTTCCACCTCAGCCTCTTAAGCAGCTGAAACCAGAGGTGTGTCATTCATACCTGGCTATTTTTTTAGAAAACCTTTTTGAAGAGATGGGGTCTTGCTTTGTTGCCTAGCTGGTCTCCAACTCTGGCCTCGAGAAACTCTTTCATCTCAGCCCCCCAAAGCTCTGAAATTACAGGGGTGAGTCACCTCACTCAGGGTGTCTATTCTTACTTCTTTTTACTGTTGAGTAGTAGTATATCGTATATATATATTACCTTGTTTATCCATTACTTATCAATGGGCATTTTATAAAGAAAAAGTTAAAAAATTTTTAACAAAATATATTATTAATATTCTTTATGTGTCAAAGAGCAAAATTTCAACAAATTGAGTTTAAAGATTGATTAGCAATTTATTTTTAAAAAATTTTTTAGCAATTTATGAACCAGCAGCATTCAGTCTATAAATAAATAAGAACTCCTCCAGTTGTGGCAAAACAGTTGGTTTTTAAAGGTGGCTTAAGCAGGAACAAGGAAAGAGCATAGTCTAAAAAGTGGATTGATTAACACCAAGTTACTTCAAGTTACTTCCCTTCTATGAATTACAGCTGAGGAGGCCTCCTTATCATGCCAGCTCAGGTTCATTGGGCCCCTTTTGATTGATTATGGTGAATCTTCTGTTTCGTTTTTGTTTTCAGACAGGGTCTCACCCTATTGTCCAGGCTGGAGTGTAGTGGTGTGATCACAGCGCACTGCAACTTTTAACTCCTGGACTCAAGCAAAATGTCAGCCTTCCTAAATGTCAGGTTTACAGGTGCGAGCCACTGTGCTTAAACAATCTCCTGTTGTTTTTGAAAACAGGCCTGTTTTAAAGTTTGGAATGATTACGTGGCACCTAGCAGACATGATTTCATTCTGGTTTGGTCTGATCTACGGGGGCCCAGTGCAAGAGCTCATTCAAAAACAACCACCTCCCATAAACTTTATTTAACATCTCTTAATAGTTGGTATTTTTAATGTCTTTATAACAAAAGTCATTGTTTCAAAATGGTAGATGCTTTATTCTGTTTTCTTCTAGAAGTTTTATGGTTTTAGCTTTTATGTGTTAATTTTGTGCATAGCGTGAGGTTAGTTTTTTTCATATAAATATCCTGTTGTTCCAGCACTATTTGCTGATAAGAGAGTTATTTCCTCAGAGAATTAACTTGTCATGTTTGTTAAAAATCAGCTGACCATACATGTTCAGTTCTATTTCCATTTCATTGTTCCATATGTCTATCTTTATAGCAACATTACCACAGCTGATCAAAAGTCTTGAAGTCAGGTAGTGTAAGGCTACCAACTTGGTCAGATATTTGGGGATATTGTCTGTCTTTTCATTAAAACAATAGTACTTAAGGCATATTGGTAGCTGATAGGGAAGTATGTAGGCTTGGGTTTGTGATTTAACTTTTTCTTTTAGAGATCCTCTAATATCAATATCTTTTTTTCTTTTTTTTGAGACGGAGTTTCACTCCTGTTACCCAGGCTGGAGTGCAATGGCGCGATCTCGGCTCACCGCAACCTCCGCCTCATGGGTTCAGGCAATTCTCCTGCTTCAGCCTCCTGAGTAGCTGCGATTACAGGCACGCACCACCATGCCCAGCTAATTTTTTGTATTTTTAGTAGAGACGGGGTTTCACCATGTTGACCAGGATGGTCTCAATCTCTTGACCTCGTGATCCACCCGCCTCGGCCTCCCAAAGTGCTGGGATTACAGGCGTGAGCCACCGCGCCCGGCCTAATATCAATATCTTGAGAGTTTCTTCCCCCTCTCATGCTGTTCACCGTTTTTAGAAAAGAATACTTTAACATACTTCCTAGAGAGAATATACTTTCCAGCTGTAAGGTAAGAAGATGTAGTCCCAACATTTACCATTGAAGGCGTTCTTAATCCCACTCTTTTGAGCTCCATGCTTCAGACAGCTCTGTACTGCTAGTTACTTTTGAGTCTCTCTGGCCAATATTTTTCCAGAGACCACATTTCCATTCTCCTAAGCAATGGGGAGAAAGCCTGTAGCCCGGCTGCAAGGAAGTGAGGAAAGGAAAAGGGTCCATAGTATTTGATTACTCTCTGCTTTGTATACAGATTTTCCTGCCGACTCTCATCCCGCCTTCTGGTTCCTGGTACTTCCATTCCTGAACCTTTCCTGGTGCTGCAGGTGTTTCCTTTGTGCTCAGATGCCAGATCCCCTTTGCTAGAGTTGCTAATACTCCCTTGTCTGTTTTCCATCTTTGAACCTCATTGCCAGGTGTCTTGTGTCCTTTTCTTTCCTTTGTCTTTGTGGGTTCATGCATTTTAAAGTCCTTTATTTTAGTAGTGTTTCCAAAGGTGATGGATAATCACACGTCTTCATTCCACCCTGGTATGCCAGATGTACACTTTTACAGTGCTTTAAACAGTAATATTTCAAAAATGCTATTTCTAAAGAGGTTTGCTATCCAAAATATGCTTTTTAAAATGCCTATCACTGATTAATTACACAAATTTAGTTATAGATTGAATGGCTTTTGTTTATGATTCATGAATTGGGACAACCTCCATTCTGCAAAGGAGAATGAGAGCTCTGGGCAATGGCAGAACAGTGCATTTTTAAAGGTGGGAACAAGGAAACAATAATATTTAAGAAACTGATTTCTTCACATCAGATTACTTCAGGTTACTTTATTTTGGTAAGGATTACAGCAGATGGGACTTATTTATTTATTTACTAGATGGAGTCTTGCTTTGTCACCCAGGCTGCAGTGCAGTGGCCCAATCTCGGCTCACTGCAACCTTCACCTGCTGGGTTCAAGCAATTCTTCTGCTTCAGCCTCCTGCGTAGCTCGGATTACAGGTGTGCGCCATCATGCCAGGGTAATTTTTGTATTTTTAGTAGGGACAGGGTTTCAGCATGTTCGAGACCAGGCTGGTCTCAAACTCCTGACCTCAGGGTGATCCACCTGCCTTGGCTTCCCAAAGTGCTCAGATTACAGGCATGAGCCACCACACCTGGCCCAATGGGACTTATTTATTATGCTGACTAAGGTAGACTGTAATCTCCTGTTTTCAGGAAAAACCGATCTGTTAGGGGACTTATCTGCTTCCTTAAAGTTTCAGTTTGATGGCTGGGTGCCGTGGCTCACACCTGTAATCCCAGCACTTTGGGAGGCTGAGGCGGGTGGATCGCCTGAGGTCAGGAGTTCCAGACCAGCCTGACCAACATGGTGAAACCCTGTCTCTACTAAAAATACAAAATTAGTCAGGTGCAGTGGTGTGTGCCTATAATCCCAGCTACTCAGGAGGCTGAGGCAGGAGAATTGCTTGAATCCAGGAGGTGGAGGTTGCAGTGAGCTAAGATCTCACCACCACACTCCAGCCTAGGCGACAGAGTAAGACTCTGTCTGAAAAAAAACAAAAAAAAAGTTTGATGATGGGGCATTTAGCATGTTTGATTCCATTTTGTTTTGTTTTGGCCTGTTGGGGTCTAGTGCAGGAGCTGAGATCAAAACAATGGCTTCCTGTTGTTTTTGTTTAACACCTGCTACCTGAAAGAGGGAGAACAACTTTTTAAAACTTGTTTTAAAACAAAACTTGCTGTTGGCTCTGTAACATTTTTGCCTGCCCATGTCTGTTGAATTGCCAGTCTGCCTTGAAATAAAATCCACTTAAAAACAATTTTCTCTTCAAGAGGAGCAGGCTTGTGAAACTTATTGCATTCAGCTGGTGAAGTCCCAGAGCCTCTGCTAGTGCATACCGTCAAAGCCCATCTTCCATGATTCCCGCAGAGTGTGGAGACCTCTCCTGCTCGCTGTTGTAACAGAAGGATTGAACGTGCTTCAGACATAACTGCTGAGAGAGCAGACCCTCAGGACACAGGCAGGTTTGTGTTTGGCGTCCGCCTAGCTCTTCCTGTTCTTCTTTCTAGACCCTCTTTCATTCTCCAAAATTCCCATTTCTCCTTGCCGTAAAACCCTTCCCTGGTCAAATAGAGATACCTCCCTGCCTCCCAGCTCCCTAACCGTCTTCCTTTTCTTTTCTTTTTTTTTGAGATGGAGTCTCACTTTGTTGCTTAGGCTGGAGTGCAGTGGCACAATCTCAGCTCACTGCAACCTCCACCTCCCAGGTTCAAGTGATTCTCCTGCCTCAGCCTCCCGAGTAGCTGGGACTACAGGTGCTCGCCACCACGCCCTGCTAATTTTTGTATTATTATTACTAGTATTTTTAGTAGAGAGGGAGTTTCGCCATGTTGTCCAGGCTGGTCTCCAACTCCTGTCCTCAAGTGATTTGTCTGCCTCAGCCTTCCAAAGTGCTGGGATTACAGGCATGAGTCAGCGCACCCAGCTGCACCTTCCTTTTCATTTCTTCTCTTTCAGTCTCTTTCGTGCTGGGTATAAAAGATTAGGAGTTTTCCTGGGCTGGAAATCAATTCTGATTTAGGTGGTGGGTAAAGCGACCCCTTCCAAACAGCAACCAAACTACTTCCATTGACTGATTTACCTGAAGACTAAGGAAGAGGTAAAAATTAGATTATATCCTTATTGGATACTTTGTGGTATTAGAAATTATTAATCACAGTATTTTAGGTGTAATCATACTATTGTATGTAGGTTGAAAAAGGTTTTAAAGATTTTTGATATATGTAAGCATATATATAAAATGTTTATGGATGAAATGATATATCTGGAATTTACTGGAGGGAAAGGAGGTATGGATTGGCTGTGAGTTCATGAACATTGCAGCTGGGTCTTGGATGCTACATATGGATGGACAGCATTCTTCTCTGTGTAGTCAAACATTTCATTTCTTCAAAAAAAAAATTGTTATAGAAGAGTACCTATAATCGAGTTGCAGTGTTTTAGACAGACCTGGCAGAGTTAGGAGGCTGAAGACGGTCAGAGGAACTAGCCTGCAGAGAGGAACAGCCTGTTTTGACTACAGAGGCTCTCAGGGCTTACTTTTGGAGACGCCATCCCATATCATTCTAACAAATGAAAATGCACCCATGTTATGTTGAATGTCTTTAATAAGGAAATAGTATTTGAGTTGATGTAACGTTACATTTGATAAACATTTATTTCAATTATGCAAAAAATATTTTGGAATAAATACTTTTTATGGGTTTCACCATTTTCATATGCTGTTGACCACGGGCCACGGGCACTGTGTCTAGAGCACCTAGTGGGTAAAACAACCCTGAGGCAAGACCCCTAGAGAGTTTCCTGTCTGGGAAAGAAGGGGGGGTCCCACCCCAATTCAGACTCAGCAGGAGGGCTTAAGGGTTCTGGCACTTGCCCCCACTCTAACTCTGCTTCTCTGGATGCCCGTGGGCACACAGTGAAGAAGGAGAGAAATGGCAGCTGTGTGTGTTACCTGAAAATCCCGCTTCAGTGATTCAGCCTGCTCCCACCCTCAGCTGCAATCCATTTCCTGAGTTTCGTGGTGGAGAGAGCGTGCACCTTTCCTTTCTAATTTCTCATGGGCCACTCCAGCTGTGGACGCACAGCCAGAAAACAGCCTGTACCTGGGCAACTCCTCAGGGATCTGGGCCTGGGCAGAGGGGCTGAGGCACAGGTGTCATGGGGGAAGGCGTGGGCTCAGTTCCCAAGGAAAATGAGAAGTGGTAGGCAGAACTGACTCGTGAGCACCTGAGAACGCTTTCTGGAGAACCTCAGAAAAAACTCAGGGGAATTTTGGAAAGGATTGGGTTTCAGCGTGAGTAATATGAGTAGGTTTGCTGCCCTTACACTGAGGTTTAATGTTAATATGAGTAGGTTTGTTGCCCTTACACTGAGGTTGAGACCTCATATTACCTGGAGATGGGTGAGGTTGGGGCATATCCAGGTTTTCCCACTGGTCTGTTTTCCTGCCTCCTCCTAGCACTGAGTGCTCATTCATTCTTCAAGCATGCTTCAAAGTAGATGTTAGATACAAACATGAATAGTTTTTGTGTCCAACTTTTGTTCTTTCTGAATCTCTAGGGAGACTGTGTATATAAGACTGTGCATTGGGAACACTGACAAAGGGGCTCCTAACACTGCCTGGGGAGGGGAGCTGGGGCCAAGGAGAGCTTCAGAGAGGAGTTTTGAATTGAGTCTTAAAGGAAGAACAGAAGTTCAGCAAGTCCATGGAGGTGTAGCAGACCCTGGGTGCAGTTTTGTCTTAAGGGCAACTGCAGCAATAAGCATTTGTTGAAGGTTTAGTAGGTGCTTGGCATTTTCCTGAACAATTTACAGGAGTTCTCATTTGATCTCTCAGGATCCATAGACTCGAAGGTGCTTTGCAAGTAAATGTTGAGTGGAATTAGATTTCTGGCATTTGCCCTGATTTTATTTTTCTGGCCCTTTGCATGGCTTAACTGAGGCATTGCTTTTCTGTCACGTGTCTGTGCTTGGCATTTTATGCCTCTTGGCCCTGACATGCTTACACAACTGTGTTTTGTGAATTATCACCTAGCCCACTTTTTTGGCAATTAACCACACTCTCTTGATACATCTCTTAGATAATGGAATTTTTCAAGTATGTGGTTTTTTCCTCCAGTAAGACTATAGGCTCCTTTCTTCCTTTTTTCTTTCTTTCTTTTTTCTTTTTTTTTTTTTTTTTTAGAATGTCTTACCATTTTGTAAAACATTCTCTAAAAACTGTGGAGCAAGAGTGTGATTTTCTGAGGCACAGAACAAAAACTTCACATGCCTTACACTGCAGCCATGTGGTGTACATCAAGTGCCCAGTTTACACACTCCAATATAGAACGTATTTGAAAAGACTCCCAGCTAATCCACACTGAGAATATCTATGCACTTTTGGGGGGATTTTGGCATGGGCGTTTCTTTTCCGGAACAGGTGGTGAAGCTAAATTTGTTTGCTGTGCTTGACATACTTGGAGCCTTATATTAAGACTTCCGTGGCTGTAATAAACAGTTCCTCCCGTCTTTGTTTACAGGGAATTGGGACTTTCTCTAGGGTGCTGGATTTCTGTTTCTGCCACTGGGCAGGCTGGAGAGCATTCCTGGACTACATTCTTCCACAGTCACAAAAAGCTGGGGCTGTTTGAGTTTCGAAGCCTTGTTGCTTGGCTGTGAGATGTGGCCCCTAGCTCTGTCATTTGGGTCAGAATGGATTTTAGTAATGTCTTCAGAAACAAAAGAAATAGGCACAGTTTCTTCACAATCCTCATTTCTATTAAAGTGCTTCCTCACAGTGTTTGTGTCATAAGACGGTAGGGAGGGGGTGGTGAGGGTGTGGGCAGGGGCATAGATAGAAAAACACATAAAGAGTGCTTAGCTGCTGGGATTGAAAATCTTTCAGGCCGGCCAGGCGCGGTGGCTCAAGCCTGTAATCCCAGCACTTTGGGAGGCCGAGGCGGGTGGATCACGAGGTCAAGAGATCGAGACCGTCCTGGTCAACATGGTGAAACCCCGCCTCTACTAAAAATATAAAAAATCAGCTGGGCATGGTGGCGTGTGCCTGTAATCCTAGCTACTCAGGAGGCTGAGGCAGGGGAATTGCCTGAACCCAGGAGGCGGAGGTTGCGGTGAGCCGAGATCGCGCCATTGCACTCCAGCCTGGGTAACAAGAGCGAAACTCCGTCTCAAAAAAAAAAAAAAAAAAAAAAAAAATCTTTCAGGCCTAAAAACAGGTGATTTAGGTTTTGTTTGTTCATTTCAACTAAGTCAAATGAGTGTTCCCAGAGCAGTTTTGGGATGGAAAGGGAAGCTTTCCAGCTGAGGGGAAATGCCTGCTTAGGTTCTCGAAGTGGCCTGTCTGGTAGGACCAGACCTGATTCTTTCAGTGTAGATCTCGAAGTGACTGCTCTCCAACTTCAGGCTCTAGGGTGCTACCGGGAGCTGGGCTTTAGAAACGCCTTAGATGAGCGTGGTGAGAGGTGACCACAACCAAAGAACCTTGATGCTGCCACATTGGACTTCAGCTGCGAAGTGTCACTGATGTCGTGTCATCACCGTGGACTGTTTATAATTGTTGCTTCCCACAGTAAACCTGAGTCCAGCCCTTATCTACCACTGTCGGCATTGTACGTGGGTAGTTCTGTTTTGCGGCATGCTCCTCCACTCTGCCCAGTGTTTGTTAGTGTTCTTATTCACACCGGACACCGGAGGTTTTAATGTGAGTGGCACAGGCTTGTTTCAGACCTCGAAGAGCTCAAGTTATTTTGCATTTAGCACTTTCTCTGGGTGTCAGCTTGACCTCCTTTTGGTATACTTTTACCTTTTGGTTTTTGCAGGTAGTACTGTCTAGTCAGTAAGAGACTGGGGTTTAGATTTACACAGAGTAGAGTTCAAATAACAGGCTCTATTATTTATCAGGGATGTGAACTGGATAATGAATGAGTTATGATGCAGATTCAGCTGTTGCCGCAAAGGCCACAGTAAAGAGGCTCCAGTAGGTTAGAAGTTCGTATCGCTCTGTACGCGTTAGGGCTGATGTGACAACCTCACAGTATCTAGTTTCTTATTGCTCTCCCACTCCAACCCATAGAATCTGTTTTGTGGTCCAAAATTGTTGCTCCAGGTCCCACCACCAAATCTGCATCTTAGCCACTGGGAAGGGAAGAAGAGAAGTGGAGGGCATGTCCCTTTACGGGACAAGTCAGTGGGTCACTTTGAGTTGCAGCCCATTGCCTAAGACTTAAGTGCATGACTGTTTTGAAGTGAATGTTTGTGTTCGCCATCCAAATTCGTATTTTGAAGCCCTAACCCCTAAAGTGATGGCATTGAGAGGTGGAACGTTGGGAGGTACTTAGGTTTACATGAGGTCATTAGCATGAGGTCCTCATGATGGGATTAGCTTCTTTCTAGGAAGAAACCAGAGTTTGCTGTCTGTCTGTCTCTCTCTGCCTTGTGAGAGGACACAGCAAGAAAACTGCTGTTTACAACCAGGAACAGCGCCCTCACCAGGAACCAAATTGGCCAACATCTTATTCTTGGACTTACCAGCTTCCAGAACTGTGAGAGATAAATTTCTGTTGAAGCCACTCAGTCTATGGTATTTTGTTATGGCAGCTCAAGCTGAGTAAGGCAATGGTCTTACCGAGGAGCTGAGAAATGTTGTCTTTAGCCTGGTGGCTGTGTGCCTAGCTAAAACTCAGAGGTTCGTTATTAAAATAAGAGGATAATAGATGTTAGGAGACAACTGCCTTCTTGTACAGATGAATTATTTACATCTTTTGTGTCTCATCTCCTTCATCTGGAAAACGAGATTGATCTGATAGAATTATGAGACTTAAATGAGATAATTCTTGTAAGACTTTTAATATGCTACTTGGGACATAGCTATTCAATTAACCACGAGCAAAACGGTAGGTTTACTTGGATGCTTATCTTTTGTTACGGTAGTTTTTATTAAATCATTGTTTTTAGCTAGTATATTTGTTTTATAGCTCTATCCCCAGGAGATGATTCACTGTATCACAATGGCAAAGTAATTCACATTTTGCATCAGCCTAGAGTTTTCTCTGCTGGCATGAAGAGCGGGACTTGAGGTGTTTGTGAGGGCGTTGGTGACCTTGCACACTGTCTTCGCTGTTTCCCCCTTCGTCTTTCCAATAATTGCCTCATTTGTAGCCTTCATAGAAATGCCATGATTTGGGACTCGAGTTTCTGGGAATTAGTAGAGCTGTTGATTGCTTGTGAATCTCAGAGTCAGAAAATGGTTGTGAGAGCATGTAAGAAGGAAAAAGGCAGCTTCTTCAACCCTGTGAAAAGTATTGCGACCTTCAGCAACCTGTGATGAAAACTGACATTCGGAATTTGAAAAAGCTGGAGTCATACTTCTGAGTTGCTCTGATTTCTGGAGAAAATCAGTTGAATCTGAGGACTAAATGTGAAATCTATTCCTTCTTCCTAAGTGTTTTCATCCATTTAAGTTGATTATGATATTGCCATCTGTTTTCACTATGCAAGTTCTCCTTTTAACAATTAAAGATTTATTCACACTGAACTTCCTTGAGACACAGGCCAGTCTGTAACACTAGCATAGGTTTACCAGCTGTTGCCTGGAGATGGAGTCTAAGAAAACAAGAGCACATTGGTGGGAACTTATGGCGTTAGGGTTGCCTCTGTAGACTAGAAAGGGCAAGTGAAAGCCAAGGGAGGTCTCCCCAGTCTCTGATAGGTGTGAAGCGGCTGGCCTATAAGGCTGCCATGGGACTGGTGGTCAATTATGATCTTGCTCAAATGAGTTGTCTTCCAAACCATCTATTGTGAAATAATTTGGTTATTCACATAACCTGTGAATAATCCTACAGGATTCATAACCTGTGAATAGTCTTACAAAGGAGTTAGGAGATGGTGTCTTTAGTCCTTAAAAATTCCTTAAAAATGGAACATTCCTTAAACATTGAAATAGGAAAAGAAACACTAGACTATATCACAGGTAGTATAGAGAAGAATAAGCTATTTAATTATAGATCTCTATGTGTGCGCTGAGTCACGATGTAAATGTTGTTCTTATTCTGGGTCAGGGCCAAAAATGTGAAAGATGCTGATCTAGTGTAAGGTTTGCCAGTGTTGTCACTGCCAAGATGGTTTTCTGTGGTGGTTTGTTTTTATTCTTCCCTGATCTTAACAAAACTGTGGTGACGAGAGATAGGCATCTGTCTATTGAAATCTGTATCTCTCCCTTTCCCAAGATTGACTGAAATAATCCCAAAGGCTAGATAGCATAATCAGTTCCAATCCACAAATAATTTGTGGTGTGGGAGGTGCATAATATCCTTTGCTGCTTTCCAGAGGCTCATAAACCAGTGGTGGTGGCAACAGGTGAAGGAATACACAATCAGTTCAACCACAAGACTGACCATAATAGAGATTAGGTAACAGTTAACTTTGAATTATAAATTAAATTTTCAAATTTTAACCAAGAGTAGACAAAATAACCTTCTTGTCAAGATATCAGTTATTTTGTAGGAAGTACACTTTTACATTATGAAAATTGTGAAATTTGGTGCTGGCAAGTGTTTGATGAGTATTCATGCATTGCTGATATAAATGTAAGTTGATATCATCTTACATTTTACATCATCTTACATCTTTTTGGAAAGCAATTGTTTGACATTAATTGGCTTAAAATAGAGTCTTTGTAATAATTCCACTTCTAGAAATCTATTCTTTAAAAAGCAAAGATTTGGAAAAAGATTAATGAGCAAAGATGTTTACTGCAGCTTTATTTTTTAGAGTAAAAATTTAAAATGACTAATGATTCATAGAAGAAATCTATATAAAAGGATATTATACATCACTAAAAAATCACATTTTCAAAAACTTTGACACTGGGAAGTGTTTATTGTAAGCAGCAAATCTTAAAAATGCAGTGTCAAATATTGAACAGATAGTATGATCATAATTCTGAAAAAGAAAAGCCAAAACAACCTGTTTATGAATAGGAAAAACTAGAAGGAAATCTATTAATATTACGTGTTTAATCTCTGAATTATAGAATTTGGGTGTTTTTCGTTATCTTCAGAAGTTTAATGTAGTTTCTAAGTTTTCTACAATACACAATTTTCTGTTTTATAAACAGAAATAAATACTATTTTATAAACCTATACAAATTACATTAATTATAGCATGCTAAATTGAACACATTATTTTTAGTAGAGGCTTTCAAGGATTACAACTATGTTCTTTTGGATTTACTGGGTAGTCCTAATGTTTACCTATTTCCTTCACTTTACCAGTGGGAGAAATGTTTGCTATGGCAAGAGAAATGATTAGAACAGTCATTTATTTCCTTTTCTAAATTTGACTTTTGAGAAGAATTAAAATGTGAAATTTTTCTAAGTAGTTAACCCCATCTGTGTCTTTATTTAAATTTCTTGGAGTCCGTTGGACCTAGCTTGCTAGGCCAGGGCTAACTCCAAGAACTTCACACTCCATCATGGAACAGAAATGAACACTTCGACTGAACTATGGATGTATTTAATTAACTCATCTGTATTATCTTTAGTTACTCTCTATATGGGACAATTCTGACCCAAGAGAGACTAAATTGCCTTTGAAAGAATAATCTATTTTTTGGGAAATAACTGTGACTGTTTATTGAGTGCTTTAGTGTCATGCCTAACAGTTTAGTGTAATTTCCTTCTATTATCTCATTTAATTCTCACAATACCGTCATTGTATGGTTCTTATTATCTTTGTTTTGTATACAAAGTCCCTGATACCTAAAGAGGTTAGGCGAACTGTCCAGTGTCACATCAAACATAAGTGCCAGACGTGATCTCTAACGCCATGGGAGAGAGAGCCCATGTTCTTAAACTCTAAGCTACTTAGCATTCCTGTGTGTTCCCTCTTGTGCCCACTGAGACCCAGAGTGACATTTGAGTACAGGCTAGGTAATCATTTTTAAGAATTTCAGTGTCAGAAGAGACTTTCTATCATGAGACTATTGCTGTAATGACTAAATTATTCTGAATTGATTAGGAATGCCAGATGCCTGCAGGTTCATTCTATTAAAATTCGCTTTGCATATTTCTGCCCTAAACTCAGTGAAAATCATGTTTTAATCTCCTTGCAATTCGAGGCGGGAGGGGGGCGTGGGGAGCAAAATCATTTTATTGCCAGTAAAAATCTTCTAGATTTAGTCAAAGCAAATTATCATTTCTGGTGCTCCTTGACTCATTAGTTCTTCCAGATGGTGCATGTAAACATGGCAGGAGCTGCAAATTGTGTGAAGGCTGAAATGTAAATCAAGAAATAAGTATTCATTATAATCTGTGTGACAAATGGAAAGGCTATAAAGCGAAACAGTGCATTGCTCGATCAATTTCATCCCATTACTCTTGGGATCCCCCAGAGACTATTTTCAGAAATAGACTCCCCAATTTTGTCAAGGTCAATTGTCATTACAACGTTTAGAGGAGTCCTCAGTCCCACGCAGATAAGCTTGAGGCATCGTAGCTGCATTCTTTCTGCTCTCGGTAATCTTTGGGTTGACCTTAGTTCTTCAGGAAGTGTGAAGGAAGGAGAGGAAA
Source organism: Sapajus apella (assembly GCF_009761245.1). Taxonomy (NCBI): domain Eukaryota; kingdom Metazoa; phylum Chordata; class Mammalia; order Primates; family Cebidae; genus Sapajus; species Sapajus apella. The sequence goes on from NW_022436982.1 coordinate 18,542,129, forward strand.
ATGTGACTTTAAAATGTTGAAGTTATTTGAAAAGGAAGAGACTTGTTTGTTGCAAGTGTTCCCACACCCATTGTATTGGAAGTAATGCTGCCTTGCCCAAATTCCCTCTCCCCAAAATCCAGGTATTCATTCCACTGTCCTGCTGGGAGTATTGATGGCTGATGGCTCTCTCAGCTGAGGTCCCGAAGAGCTCTTCCCGCCCAAGGTCACATGCCTTCTGAGCAGCTGCATCTGTTGACTGGTTAATGGGGAGGAAGGCGACACCAGGGTCCCGATCCCGCTCTGTGGCCCCTCTCCAACTTCAGACAACTATGATTGGCCTTCTCAGGTCCAGAGCTCCTCATAGGGTCAACTGAGTCCGTGTTGCAATGGAATTGCACTTCCACTTTCTGCCCAATTTTAATGGTTATGTAGCCCCTCATGTAAGAAGCAACATGTAGTGGTAGAAAAGACACCAGATCATGAATCGGGATACCCAGGATCTAAAGCTAGCTTTGTCACTCTTGTGCTCTGACATCTTGGAGCAAATAATTTGCCTTCTCTGTTCCTTGTTTTTCTTATCTTACAAATATAAAACTTAGCCTAGCTCAGCAGCTCTTACCTGTGCATCTCTCCCAGCGAATGTCCTTTGACTCCTGAAATTGTATACAATGTCTGTGTGTTTTTCTGGCAAGGTTGAGGGCAGAACTTTCATCAGGTTCTTGAAGGTCTCCACCGAAATTTTTTCTATTGTGGTAAAAGAAAACGCACACATAACATATACGTTACCATCTTCATTATTTAAAAAATGTTCACTTCAGTAGTGTTAAAAATATTCATGTTATTGTGAAACAGATCTCTGGAATCTTTTTGTCTTACAAATCTGAACTCTATACTCGTTAAACAATAATTCTCTTTTTCCTCCTTCTCTCAGCTTCTGTTAATCACCATTCTACTTTCTGCTTCTATAAATGAAGTACCTTATGTAAGTACAGTCATATACTATTTGTCTTTTTGTTGTTGGCTTATTTCACTTAGCATAATGTCCTCAAGGTTCATTCATGTTGTAGAATGTGACAGCACGCCCCTTTTTTAAGACTGAATGATACTTCACTGTAGGTGTACACTATGTTTTGTTTATTTCTTGACCAGTTGATGGACATTTGGGTTGCTTGCACTTCTTGGCTGTTATGAATGGTGCTGTTGTGGATATGGGCGTCCAGATACCTCATTGAGACTCTTTCCTTCCTTTGCTTCCCTTCCCTTGCCCCTCCCTCCCTCTCTCCCTCCTTTCCTTCCGTCCTTTTTTTGATATAGGGTCTTACTCTGTCACCCAGGCTGGAGTGCAGTGGCATGATTATATTTCACTGCAACCTCAACCTCCCAGGCTCAAGGAGTTCTCCTCCAGCCTCAGCCTCCTGAGTAGTTGAGGCTACAGGCATGTGCCATTATACCTGGCTAATGTTAAAATTTTTGTAGAGACGAGGCCTCACTATGTTGCCCAGGCTGGTCTTGAACTCCTGAGCTCAAGTGATCCTCCTGCCTCAGCCTTCCAAAGTGCTAGGATTATAGGTATGAGCCATTGCACCTGGCCAAATTTGCTTTCAATTCTTTTGCCTATAAACCCAGAAGTGGGATTGCTGGCTCATATTGTAGTTCTAGTTTAACATTTTTTAGGAATCTCTATGTAGTTTTCTATAGTGGTTGCACCATTTTACAATTCCATCAGCATTGTGCAGGGGTTCCAATTTCTCCATGTTTTGCTCTCTTTGATTTCTGTTGTTTATAACAATACCTAAAACTTCATGGAGAAAGAAATTTCTTTTTCCTTTTTGTTCTTCTGGAGGCAGGGTCTTGCTCCCTCACCCAGGCTGGAAGGAATTTATTTCTTATAGTTACGGAGACTGAGAAGTCCAAGGTCAAAGAGCTGCATCTGGTGGGAACCTTCTTGCTGATGCGGATTCTTTGCAGTCTCAAGATGGCACAGGGCATCACATGGCAAGGAAGCTGAGTATGCTAGCTCAAGTCTCTCCTCCTCTTCTTATAAAGCCATTAGTCTCATTCCCATGTTAACCCATTAATCAATTAGCCTGTTAATCCACTAATCCCTGAGTAGATTAATCCACTAATGAAGGCAGAGTCTTCATGACCCAATAACCTCTTAAAGGCTCTACCTCTCAGTGTTGCCACATTGGGGATTAAATTACACCATGAGTTTTGGAGGTCAAATATTCAAACTGTAGCACTTGCCAGCACTTACTGTTTTTTAATAGTAGTCATTCTAATGGGTGTGAGGTGATCTCACTGAAGTTTTGATTTGCATTTCCCCGATGCTGAGCACCTTTTCACATGGGTGTTGACCATTTGTATGTCATTTTATGAGAAATGTCTATTCAAATCCTTTACCGCCTCCCCCTTTTTTTTCAGACAGGGTCCCACTCTGTTGCCCAGGCTAGAGTGCAGTGGTGCAATCTCAGCTCACAGCAGGTCAACCTCCTGTGCTCAAGTGATTCTCCCACCTCAGCCTCCTGAGTACTTGGGACTACAGATGTGCACTATCACACCCAGGTAATTTTTATATTTTTTGTAGAGACGAGGTTTTGCCATGTCACGGGGGCTTATCTCAAACTCTTAAGCTCAAACAATCCACGTGCCTCAGCCTCCCAAAGTGCTGAGATTATAGGCATGAGCCACTGCAGCTGGCCTACCCATTTTTAAATTGGGCTATTTGTATTTTTGTTGTTGTTGCTGAGTTGTAGGTCTTTATACATTCTGGATATTAACCTCTTATTAAATCTATGATTTGCAATTATTTTCTCCCATGCTGTGGGTTGCCTTTTCACTCTGTTGATTGTGTCCTTCGATAAACAAAAGTTTTAAACTTTGATGCATTCCAATTTGCCTGTTTTGCTCTTGTTTGCTGTGCTTTTGGTGTCATATCTAAGAAATTATTGCCAAGTCCTAGTCATGAAGATTTTCCCTATTTTTTTTCTAAGAATTGTATAATTTTTGCTCTTACGTTTAGGTCTTTAATCTAAGTCTTGTATATGGTGTAAGATAAGGGCCCATTTTCATTCTTTTGCATGTGGATGTTCAATTTTTCCAATACCATTTGTTGAGGAGACTGTCCTTCCTCCATTGGGTGGTCTTGGCAACCTTGTTGAACATTATTTGACCATATATACTAGCATTTATTTCTGGGCTCTCTAACCTATTCCGTTGGTCTATTGTCTGTCTTTATGCCAGTGTAACACTGTTTATGTTACTGTAGCTTTGTAATATGTTTTGAAATCAAGAAGTATAAGTCCTCCAATTATCTTCTTCTTTTTCAAAATTGTGTTGGCTTTTTAGGGTCTCCTGAGATTTCTTAGAAATTTTAGGATAAATTTTTCTGTTGCTGCAAAAAATGCTGTTGGGTTTTTAATAAGAATTGCTTTGAATCTGTAGGTTGCTTTGAGTAGTATGTCCATCTTAATATTAAATCTTCCAATCCCTGAACACTGGATGACTTTCCATTTATTTGTGTCAACTTTAATTTCATTAAGTAATATTTTCTAGTTTTCAGTGTATAAGCTTCTAACTTCCTTGGTTAGGTTATTCCTAAGCATTTTTTTTTTGATGTTATTGTAAATGGAATTATTTTCTTAATTTCCTTTTCAGATTGTTCATTGTTAGTATGTAGATATACAATGGGTTTTTTTTGGTGTTGATTTTGTATCCTCCAACTTATGCTGAATTTATTAATTTTAACAAGGCTTCTTTTGGTGTGAAATCTTTATAGAGTTTTTTTTATATATAAAATCTTGTCATCTGTGAACAGTGATAATTTTAATACCTTTCCAATTTGTATTTCTTTATCTTTCCTAATTGTTCTGATCTTGCTTAATTGTTCTGGCAAGGACTTCCAATATTACATTGAATAGGAGTGGTGAGAGCAGGTATTATGCCCTTTTCCTTATCTTAGAAGAAGAGCTTTCAGTCTTTCACCATAGAGTAAAATGTTAGCTGTATGCTTTTCATAAATGGCTTTTATTATTATTATTATTATTATTATTTTATTTTTGAGAAAGAGTCTTGCTTTGTTGCCCAGGCTGGAGTGCAGTGGCAGGATCTCAGCTCAGCTCAACCTCCACCTCCCGGGTTCAAGCAATTCTCCTGCTTCAGCCCTCCAACTAGTTGGGACTACAGGTGTGTACCACCATGCCTACTAATTTTTGTATTTTTAGTAGAGATGGGATTTCATCTTGCTGGCCAGGTTGGCCTTGAACTCCTGACCTCAAGTGATCCACATGCCTTGGCTTCCCAAAGTGTTGGGATTAGAGGCATGAGCCATTGTGCCTGGTCTCATAAATGGCTTTTCTTATTTTGAGGCAGTTTCCTTCTGGTCCAGGCTTGTTGGGTGATTTTATCATGAAAGGATGCTGAAAGTTGTCAAATGCTTTTTCTTTATCAATTCAGATGATCATGTCATTTTTGTCTTTAATTTTGTTATGGTGTTATATTACATTGATTGAAGTTTGTATGTGAAACTATCCTTGCTTTTCATGAATAAGTCCCACTTGGTTATGGTCTATAATCCTTTTAATGTGCTGTTGAATAGTTTGCTAATATCTTATAGAGGACTTTTGCATCAATATTTATTAGGGATATCGGTTTGTAGTTTTCTTTTCTCATAATTTCTTTGTCTGGTTTTGGTATCAGGGCCTAATACAATGAGCTTGGAAGTATTCCTCTTTAATTTTTTGGGCATTTCAGAATTGATATTAACTCTCTTGAAATTGATTTGATTTATTCTTTAATTGTTTGATAGAATTCTCCAGTGAAGTCATCTGGTCCTGGGTTTTTCTTTATGGAGAGGTTTTGGATTACTGTTTCAATAATTTACAGAAAGGTTTTCTATGTCTTCATGGTTCAGTCTAGGTAGGGTGTGTGTTTCTAGGAATTTATCCATTTCTTTTAGTTTATCCAATTTATTCACATACAGCTGCAGAATCTTTGTTTTGTTCTTTGCATAGCTTTTGTCTCTGTTTGATATTCTCATCTTGTTCATATGTTGTTTTCCTGATTTCATTTAGTTGTCTATCTGTTCTTTATTGAGTATCTTTGTGACAGTTATTTTAAATTATTTGTCAAATAACTTATAAATCTGCATTTCTTTAGGGTTGTTTTATGTAGTTTTAGTTTGCTCCTTTGATTGGGTTATGTTTCCCTGTTTCTTTGCACATCTTGTAACTTTCTTTTTTGTCTGGTATTTGGGCATTGGAAAAAGCACCCACCTCTAACAGTTTGCATACTGGATTTGTGCAGGTGGAACCCATCACCAGTCTAGCTAGCTGTTTAAGAACCTTTCAAACTTTTTCCAATCTCTTGCTCCCCCTGGCAGCTGCCTGTAGAACTACCCATCTAATGTACTGCTAGACTTTGTTTTCAGCGGCTTCTGATCCTGCCTCTGCTCTTAGTCCAGGCAAAACCAGACTCTCAAACAGCCCCCCGACAAGGCAGAACTTTGAGTGCAAAGCCTGCTCTTTTGTTTCTGTCCTGAAGGAGGACCTTTAGTATGAAGATTTCCTCCCAATTTCTCCACACTATACCATGAAGGTGCAGAAGCATGCACAGGTACACCAACTGCCGTAATGCTTTCTACCCCTTTTCCAGAATCCTTTCTCTGTTTTACAATGGCCTGGGTGCTGTAGCATCTCAGCTGGTCTCTAAAGTTCTCACAGGGGTATTCTGGTCCATATGCTGCTGTTAACATGGTGTCTCTGTAGGGGAGAGAAGGGCCTGTAGCTTCGTAGTTTATCATCTTGCTAACATCACTCTGACACCTATTTCTTCGGCAGACGTTTAGGAACCAGAGCACTAGGTGATTATCAAGTCATCCTAACTACAGCTTAAAAACGATGCCTCTGTGACTACTATGTGAATAAAGCTAAAAAATGTTGAGCATCAATGTTTCTCCATTGAATCTACAGTGAAGAGGCTTTGGTTCCTAGAGAGTAGACCAAGTAGGTAGAAAAGAATTTTCAGTCAGGGGAGAATCAGAACAGCTAGAGAAGTAGGCAATTTTTCCAGCAGTCCTTAGGGGGAGTTTCTAGAAAATGCTGCAAAGAGCTCTGGTTCATTTGATATCCAGGAAGTGGAGATTTTGAAGGATCTGCTTCAATGGATCTGATAATATATCAGGCTGCATATGGCTCTGCCCAGGTGATCACAAATATCACCTGTGACTAGATCAAGGTGACATCTGTGCTAGGGGAGATTTGAAGAGCACCTCTTTAGTCAATAGCTTATTGGAGGAAATGAATGTTTCCTAAAAGGAAATACCTAAAAAGATAGACCTTGTTCTATCAAAAAGCAGAAAGTCAAAGTTATCAGAGTATAGCATAGGTTGGAGAGAGTCCCATCTTTGGAAGTATTTAAGCTGCGACAGATAAATCAATTGATAGAGATGGGGAAGAATTCATACTCTAGATAGAAGTACACCTATTAAGCTGTCTTAAAATTACCTGGGTCTTACTTTTTATGAATTTGGTGAAGGATTCTGATTCATGATCATTTCATGTGGAAGCTAAAATCAGTGGAATGGCTACGACATTTAGAACACCGTGCAATGTTGAAAAAGAGGTAATGAAACACATCAAGAAAAAATACTCAATTTCTTCAGGTAGACATAACTATCTGCATGGCACAATCCTGATGGATTCAGATAAAACTTGAAGGTTTCGTTTTTTGGTTTTTGTTTTTTCTATTTGTGTATGTGTGTGTATAACACCTCAATGCACTGTGGGCAGATTTTCACAGATTATAAAGGCTTTCTGTCCACATCCAGCAAGTGGCTGACAATATCTTACTGAATAATGGAGGATATGTGGGGCTAAATCGATGCAAAGGATAACTTCTCTTGTATTACCCTACACAGATTACAGTTAAGACTCTGCAGATCATCAAGCCGCATGATGGAGATGGCTTGGCATACATTAAAGCAAGCGTTTTCTGCCAATATGTACCGCGTTGCAGTGTATCATCATTGCTGTCAGTCTCAGAATCATTTTACTTATCTAGAACGATGTGTAGTTTATTAAACTTGTAGACACTTGTTATTTAAAACTGGAGACTTGGTTTTTGGAACTCCATCACTGATGTTATGTCCTTGGTGCATAATCTTAGCTCTCATTGTATTAGGTTTTCTAATCTGTCTATCATATATAATTGCTTGTGTTTCACTGAAATAGACTTTTCTGAATTACCTCAAAATTTTAATAGCCTATTCCTGTATCAGGTTGGCATTTTTATTTTGACAAATTTCTTATATTTCTGTTCATTAATTTTCTGTTAGTAAATTAATCTAAGGATAGGCATGAATGTTCTTTCCCTTTATATTTTAAAAAGGAGGGCTGGGCGTGGTGGCTCAAAACTGTAAGCTTAGCACTTTGGGAGGCCGAGATGGGTGGATTACGAGGTCAGGAGTTCAAGACCGACCTGGCCAAGATGATGAAACCCCATCTCTACTAAAAATACAAAAATTAGCCAGGCGTGGTGGCGGGTGCCTGTAATTCCAGCTACTTGGGAGGCTGAGGCAGACAATTGCTTGATCGTGGGAGGCGGAGGTTGTAGTGAGCCACAATTGTGCCACTGCCCTCCAGCATAGGTGACAGGGTGAGACTCTGTCTCAAACAAACCAACAAACAAATAAACACAAAGGTCTCCAAGAATCACTAGAAATACATAATTTGTGCTGAGCTTGGTTGTTTTAACCTGGGGTGTTACTTTATAGTAGCATAGTTAATGAAACTATGTTTTAAAAAGTATTAATATAAGATTTCCTCCAAATTATAAAATCATTGTTAATATCTTACTGGCAATATATAATGATATGATCATGTTGACAGATTTGGAATAGAAAATGACTGGAAATGTAGACTCAAAGGTACCAACAAAATATCTATCAATAGCAAGCTGTCTTTTGTACTCACCCTGATTTTCAGTGTCTACCAAGGCAATGCTCTTAATATACATTGACTCATTAAATCCTCACAACTTCCTCCTGAAATGTTATTTCTATTTTACACAGTAAGCATTAACTAAACGCACATCAAATGAATGCATACCTCTATCATTTTTTTTTGTTGTTGTTGTTTATTTTGCTTTTTTTTTTTTTTTTTTTTTTTTTTTAAAACAGAGTCCTGCTCTGTTTCCCAGGCTGGAGTGCAGTGGTATGACCTTGGCTCACTGCAACCTTTGCCTCCCAGGTTCAAGCGATCCTCCTGTCTCAGCCTCACAAGTAGCTGGGACTACAGGCACGTGCCACCAAGCCTGGCTAGTTTTTGTATTTTTAGTAGAGACAGGGTTTTGCCATATTGGCTAGGATGGTGTCAAACTCCTGACCTCAAGTGATCCACCTGCCTTGGCCTCCCAAAGCACTGGGATTTCAGGTATGAGACACTACACCTGGCCACATCTATCATTTCTTTTTTTGATTATTATGTATCATCTTCCAAACATCATGGTCAGGCAGTTTATCTCTTGCTTTCTTTCTGGGATTACAGGCACCCGCCACCACGCCTGGCTAATTTTTGTATTTTTAGTAGAGATGGGGTTTCTTCATCTTGGCCAGGTTGGTCTTGAACTCCTGACCTCTCTCTCCACTTCCTCACCACCCCCATTGCTCATGCCTAGGTCGGGCCTGCATTTCTTCTCCCCTCCATTACTGCAGGAGCCTTTGAAATGGTATGCCATTCTCTTCCTTCCAGTGAACATAGCTCTTTTAAAATAAAATAGTGCTTCTGTATTAGGCTTTTTTGTTTACAAGTGAGTGAAATCCAGCTCAAACTATATTAAGCAAATCAGGGGATTTATTTGACCCACAACTCCAAGAGAAATCCAAGAGGCAGGTTTGACTTCAGGCCCAGCTTGACATAGAGTTTCAAACATAGGCATTGCTGGATATGGTAGCCACTAACGGGTCAGGACTGAGACCCAATCAATTGCACGATCCAGCAAAAAGAGAACCTCTTCTGTGATTTTGGCAGAAAGGTCCCATTGAGGGTCACTGGTCTCTTCCTGAATCATTTACTAATGCTTAAGGCTTCTCTTTGGCCAGGCCAGGATATATACCCATCCCCTGTGGCTTGGAAAACAGAATCAGCTCCACCGACACACCATGAATTGGGTCTGTTATCAGCCCAAGGGGGAAGGGAGCCTTGGCAGGGAAACACAGCAGATGTACATGACATTCCACGTACAAAGTCTTGCAACAGCTCCTCGATGTCTTTGGATAATTGCCAAACTCCTTAGCATGCTATAGCTACGTTGCTTATTTATTCAGTTTTATCTTTGCTTCTCTTTTCTTTGTCCAACGATTTATTCTTTAAGGTTCCATTTTAGCAGCACATCAGCTTCCTTCCAGTCTGTCAAAAGGGGGTAGGGGTTCCTTGTCTGTGATTCCACAGCACCCTGAACGCCTGGTCTCCTAGCCTTGAACATACTTTGTGTGACCAGTGTTTGTGAACCCTAACTTTCCTAGAGAATTCTCCCCCGGGAGCTTAAAAATATATGCATAGCCTAGCCCTAGAACAGCTCAAATCCATCAGAGTCTGGAGGTGAGTGAGTGGGTGACTACCTTATTTATCTATTTCATCCTTTCCTAAGTTCTCCAGCTGATTCTGAGGTACAGTTGGGCTTGAAAACCACTGAGTAACATCATAAAGATCTGTCCAGCTCTAAAATTCTGTAATTCAACCCAATATTTGCTAGGATTATCTCCTCATCATTCCCTCTTTCCCTTCTTCCTCTTCCCTCCGTTCTCCCTCCCTCCTTCTATTTCTGGCTATTCTGTTTACAGATGTCAAAGCCGTAGATCTATTTAAAAATAGATGCAAAATATTTGTCTTCATTTTTATGTTTATTGTCCTTAGGTGCTTTGAAACTATCTCAGTGGCACTGAGATTATCTGAGTTATTCGAGAATGAGTTACTTTGTCTGTTACTTCCTTGGAGGTTTTTGGCCCAGTCTCTCATTGCATGGGGCTCAGTTCCGTAGCTATGCCTGTGGACCCTTTATAATGATGTCTCAGCAGCACGGCTAGTTAGCTCTACACTGAAAAGAGTCATTTGAGGCACTTGCTGTCATGCTTCATACTGTTGTGTTGTTGACATTCAGTGCATGTGTTTGTCATTGACACACAGGCTCCCATTCCAGCTGGAAAGCCTTTCCTTTCATCTAGAAGCTGTTTTAAAAAAAGTTCCTACTTATCTCAAAGCCAGAGAGAGTGGATGGGAAGGATTAGTTTGTTTGCCCACATCTTCAAATGCACTGTGTTTTGGGGAATGCCAACAGGGCTGTTTTAATTTGCTTTCTCCAAAGGCAGACTTCTGCTGCTTTTCCTGAGATCCTGACAGAGGAGTGTTTGTCATTAATGTCATGAGAGGAGATAGTGCAGCTGTGTTTATGGTAGGAGTTACCTGTCATTTATGTTGTAACTTAAACATTTAGGAAGATTAGCTGTTTCCTCTTAGAGACCTGAATTCTCTCCCTCTGTCTGTCTTTCTTTTTAAAAGTTTAATTTCTATAAATTTTTTAAGCACCAGGGATGCAGTTGGAAAATCAAGACTTCTGTTCGGTTGTCTGGCACAGAGATGGAATTATTGAAATGATAGCATTTTAGAAATGTAAACATATAGTTAACGTCAATCTAAAACAGCATAAGCAAATGAGGGAAAAACTAATCAAGCTGGTTATCTAAAGGAGGAAAGGATATTTCTTAGAAGATCTGTGAGAGCCAATCTGATTATATCATGCGCTTTCCTTCTCTCTACTCAGCTCTCTTACTGTTTTGGAATAATTCAGGTCATGCTAAATTTTATTTTTTTGAAAAAATCAACTTCCAAGGACACTGGAAAAAATGAATTGGGTTAGTGGCCATTCAGATTTTGGGACTGAAAATAAGGGTTCGTGGGTAGTAGTTGAGGACAAATGGAATTTAATGGAACTCCAAGTGTTTGTTTTATGAGCCCCAACAAATGAAGTTCCTCTCTCATCTGGGATTTTGAGATGGAAAATCTATCTACCTTTCTTCTTCTAAAGGAAACCAGAGCCCCTTGTTCATATTTGTCTTTAGGATCTTTTCTTGAAATGCTAACCTTTCATTGAAAATTTTACTGGAATCTCCAAAGAAAATTAAAGTACAGCGTCATTTAAAAATCAATTCAGCAAACATTTTTGAGTACCTGCTATACATGGGCATTGTAGACGGGGCATAAAGAAAATAATAATGAGTGCCACATTTACACAAATACATTTAATAAAATATAATAAGTGCTTTAGTGGGTCAATGGACAGAATTGCTACTGGTCACAGATGTATATATTTTAAAGACCCCTCTATGTCTCTTTATGGTATTTTCTTATTCTATGAATCTTGGAGCTCTTTGACAAAAGTCAAAGAGAGCAACCTAGTCTGACTAATTTTTGTGAACCTATGTTGTCTCATGATGCTATTTTTTTTGAGTTGGAGTCTTGCTCTGTTGCCCAGGCCGGAGTACAGTGGTATGGTCTCAGCTCACTGCAACCTCCACCTCCCAGGTTCAAATGATTCTCCTGCCTCAGCCTCCTGAGTAGCTGGGACTACAGGTGCCTGCCAGCATGCCTGGCCAATTTTTTGTATTTTTAGTAGAGACAGCGTTTCACCATGTTGGCCAGGCTGGTCTCAAACTCCTGACCTTGTGATCTGCCCGCCTCAGTCTCCCAAAGTGCTAGGATTACAGGCGTGAGCCACTGTGCCCAGCTGATGCTATTTTTTTCTTACGTTTTCCCCAATTATGAGTAGTAGTCAGTTCCAGAATTCTCCTAGGAACTGATCATCAATTTCACTGGTTTATGCTTTTCAACATTCCTATCTGGGGCTGGGTGCAGTGGCTGTAATCCCAGCACTTTGGGAGGCCAAGGTGGGCAGATCGTTTTAGGTCAGGGGTTCGAGACCAGCCTGGTCACCTTTCAGTAGAGATAGCGAAATCTCATCTCTACTGAAAATACAAAATTTAGCTGTGTGTGGTAATACCTGCCTGTAATCTCAGCTACTCAGGAGGCTGAGGCAAGACAATCACTTGAACTCAGAAGGCAGAGGTTGCAGTGAGCCGAGATAGCACCACAGAATGCTAGCTTAGGCAAAAGAGTGAGACTGTCTCCAAAAAAAAAAAAAAAAATTATCTCTGAACATTGTTAGATTATCTGTGTTTCTCTAGGTTTCCTCTGCAGACAGGAGGTGGAGACTCAATATTCTGTTATAATCACACCATCAGCAATATGGGGCTCATAGTCCCACATTAGCCTGGTCAAAGTCAATGTGCCCACTGGGTTTCTAAGCTTGCACAAAGGGTACCTGACTCATACCCTTCACAGAAAAGCTCCAGAATTGGTGGAGCGATTCCCCTTGGTCACTTAGAAAGCATGTACTAAAATGTTCTGTGGGCTTACTCTAAATTTGTTCCAAAGTTATTGTAAGAATTATTTACTGATAATAAAGGAGTATTTTTTTCCTTGCTATTTTCCTTGGACTGTAATTCTCTAAAATGTTTTTCTGCTTCCACAGAAAGGGACAGGCTTCTTCAAGTTGGGGGAGGGCAGTGGTGGTGGTGTGTGAGTCATATCTAGACTGTGGGAAGGGTTTGGTTTGCCTGTGTCCCTACGCCATATTAAAGTATAATTATATTTCACCTTTCTTCCCCATGAGGTCATGGTCCTCCCTCCATCTGTGCTGTGGGCATATTTTGCTTTAGAATAATCTTCAGTATTCAAAAGGTGGGGATGTGTGCGACTGTATCTGATGCAAAATTTTAAGGTAAATCTTTGCTTCTCTTCTTCTTTTCAGTAGAATCATGTAAACAGAAGCCTATCCAGTCTCTTACGATTAGAAACTGAGTGCACAGAATTATGCTGTTTATGTGGAATTTCCCTGAAGGGTTGATCAGTGATTCCAATGGAGATTCTGGGTATTACTGTTAATACTTTATGTCTCTCTGATGACTTTAGATGTAATACCTGAAAACCAACAGCTTAGACTGAAGTGATCCACATGTTTAGTGGCTCAGTAAAACATCCAAAGCCAGCTGAAAAGTCAGAACAAAGACTGTGAGGTACGGTCAGTTTTCTGACGCTATGAAATAAGTTGAAATTATAACTAATGATTCAGAAATAAATGGGGAGGCTAAAGCGACTGTTGAAGGTTTATAGATGTGGAATAGTTGCCAAAACAGGAATTGTGGATCAACCTGTGCATAACTAATCACTGTGGTGGGAACTTCACTGGAATGCAGAACTCCCCTCTAATCTGCTGAGGAAGTCAGTCTGGGTAGATGGGCGGGAGACCCAGTTCCCAGGTAGAAATGGGAAAGAGTGGAGGATTGGCTGGGGGAAGGGGAAGGAGGATTACCTGGAAGGGTTAGAGTTCAGGAATCAAATTAGAAGACCACAATGGAGTGCTGTGCTAGGAGGTGCTAGGAATAATTTGGCAATGTACCTAAAAATGGTAATAGTAATTTTCCTCTGACCCAGTAACTGCATTTCCAAGAAAATGTATTAAGAAAATAACCAGAAGGGTATATATGGATTTATATACAAAAATTTAAATTGTATTTTTACTTATATTAGTGAAAAATTAAAAATAACCTGAATATTCAATAGCAGAGGATTAGTAAAATAATGATATAGCCATTTAATGAAATATTAAACAAGTAATTAAAATCATGACTTTTGAAGAAAAATGACTTTTAATGCTTATTGGGTAATGTTAATAGCTTGCTTTTTAAACTTGATAATGTTTTGTGAATGTATTATTTGTTCATCAATATTGATCTACAAGATTTTACCTGGCTCTATGGTATCCCCTTGAAATGATGTGCTACTGTTGGAAATACGTAATGGTTCAATCATTATGAAAAATAGTTTGCCAATTTCTTATGCAGTTAAATATAGACTTGACTTATGACCCAGCAGTCCCACTCTTAGATATTTACCAAAAAGAAATGAAAAGTTATTTTCACACAAAGACCTGTATGCAAATTGCAAGTGTTTATAGTAACGTTATTTATTTATTTTTCTGAGACAGGCTCTTGCTCTGTTGCCCAGGCTGGAGTACAGTGGTGTGGTTATAGCTCACTGCAGCCTTGACTTCCTGGGCTCAGGCAATCCTCCTGCCTCAACCCCCAAAGTAGCTGGAACTACAGGTGTGCACCACCAGGCTCAGCTAATTTTTGTATTTTTTGTGGAGTCTCGCCATGTTGCCCAGGCTGGTCTCAATCTCTTAGGCTCAAGCAGTCTATTCACCTTGGCTTCCCAAAGTGCTGGGATTACAGGTATGAGCTACCATGCCCAGCCTGTAGCTTTATTTATACTTGACAAAAATTGGCAAGAACCCAGATGCCCTTCAACTGCTAAGTGGATAAACTGTGAAACATCATACAAAGAAATACTACTCGGCAATAAAGAATAAATTATTGTTTCACAAAGCAATATGGATAAATCTTAAATGCATTTTACTAATTGATAGAAGCCATACCCAAAAGGCTACCTATTGTATAATTCCATTCATGTGACATTTTGGAAAAGGCAAAATTAGAAGGAAGAAAAGTAAAAGTGGTTGCCAAGAGTGGGGAATGGGTGAGGATTGACTAGAGAGGGCAGCATGAAGGAAGCTTTGGAGTGATGGAACTTCCCTATGGCAGGACTATGATGATGGAGGGATACAGGACTATGCATTTGTCAAAATCCATAGGACTGTACGTCGCAGAAACTGAGGTTTTCTTTAGGTAAAATATTTTAAAAAGTCAGAATGTGGGGGGAATCCAAATGGAATACAAACAGTAATAAATGAACCTAACTGTGTTACAAATAACACTGAAGACAGCAGGGGAGAAAAGAACCAGCTGAAGTTATTTAATAGTATTCTGGCTAGACACTGTGTGGCTAAAGACAGAACTGTATATAAATACTGTACTCTAATTAATTTGTTTCTTAGAGGGTTATGGATCAGTAATTCTGAGATAACTTTGATGTGTACTAGGATTGAACAAATAAATACACAGTAGAAAGCAAAAACCAGATTTCTCACTGTCAAAGACAAAGAAAGACAGAGAGTTACCTAAAAAGGTAAGAGAAAAGCTAGAATAAATCATTGATGTAGAATTAGAAATCAGAAGTATCAGTTTAAATCTACACACACACACACACACACACACACACACACACACACACACACACACGAGGAAAGATAAAAAATGTGTATAACAATGGGTTAATATACCTCTATATTGGTATTCCAAATTCTGTCTATTGAGAATGCCTAGAAGTAATGCTTTCTCAGGAAAAATAAGCTCATATAACACCCAGATCTCAGCATCTAAGTATATTTTGCTGTGACAGGAATGAGAGCTCTATGGAGAAGCGATTAATTCCAGAGCTGGTGTGGAGAAAACACAAGATGAGCCTGGAGCATCTTGTTGTAGCAGAGTAGAGAAGTGCTTTAAGAAAGAGAGAAAGAGGCTGGGCATGGTGGCTCACACCTGTAATCCCAGCACTTTGGGAGGCTGAGGCAGGCGGATCGCCTGAGATCGGGAGTTCGAGACCAGCCTGACCAACATGAAGAAACCCCATCTCTACTAAAAATACAAAATTAGCTGGGCATGGTGGCACATGCCTGTAATCCCAGTTACTCGGGAGGCTGAGGGAGGAAATTCGCTTGAACCCAAGAGGTGGAGGTTGCGGTGAGCTGAGATTGTACCATTGCGCTTCAGCCTGGATAACAAGAGTAAAAACTCGGTCTCAAAAAAAAGAAAGAAAGAAAAAGATGGGAGGCTTTCAACAAGACACAGGAGCCAACTTGACAAATAAATACCCGTGAGTCCATACTGATGTAAATAAGTTATTGAGTAAATAAAATACAGAAGGGACAGCTATTCTTTACAGAATAATTCCAATTAATACAGAAGAAATGAGGATCTAGGAAATGAGCAGTAGAATACAGTGACAGTTGCTTCAAACAAGATCCTTCAAGGGATGCTAAAATTAGTAGGTGAAAGTTTGAAAAGAAAGAGGATATTTGCTTGGCTTCAAAGTATCTCCCATAAGATATTTATTATTAATATTTATTAGGTATTTTCCCTACAAAGGGAAAAATAGTAACTTTGCAGTGGGACAACCCAACAGACACCACTGTAACCAAATGATGCAAGGTAACATCTCTAGTAATAAAGCATATCAACATCATATTTCCTAATGTGACACTCTGTGAATGGCATATCACTTCTATGGGATTATTGCCCAAAATGGATAATTTTAGGCCTCAGTTTAATCATGCCAAGACATCAGATTCAAGCGATCCTTTTGCCTTAGGCTCCCAAGTAACTGGAACTATAGGCTTACACTATCATGCCCAGCTAATTTTTGTATTTTGTAGAGACAGAGTTTCACTATGTTGCCCAAATTAAGGACATTCTACAAAATAGCTGACCAGCACTTTTCATAAATACCAAGGTCATTAACAACAAAGAAATAATGAATTGTCACAGATTGGAGGAGACCAAGGAGACAGGACAAGCAGTGCAGGGTGGGATCCTGGGTTGGATTTTAGAACAGAAAAGGGTCATTTCTGGTAAAACTGGTAAAATCTGAATAAAACTGTACTTTAATTACTAGTATTATACTAAGGCTAATTTGTTACCTTTAATAATTACATTTTGCAAGATGTTTTCATTAGCAGAAGCTGAGTGAATGGTTGTAGTAGGCATAGTGAACCTCCCTGCTCCTCCAGAGATGTCCATGTCCTAATCCCTGCAACCTATGGAATGTTACATTTCATGCCAAAAGGAGCACTGCAGATGGAATTAAGGTCCTGGACCTTAAATTGAAAAGAGATTATCTGGATTATCCAATGTAGTTACAGGGGCCCTTAAAAGTAGAAGAGGAGGGCAGAAGAGTTGGTCAGAGAGATGTCATGGAAAAAGAGGCAGCAGAGATTCTCAGTGTTGGGGAGACTTAGCCTGTGGTTGCTGGCTTTGAAGAGGGAGGGGAGGGGTCCATGAGCCAAAGAATGTGGGTGACCTCTACAAGCTGGGAACGACCTGTAGCTGACAGCCAGCAAGAAAATGGGGACCTCAGAACTGTAACTGCAAGAGACTGAATTCTGCCAACACCTTGAGTGAACAACGAAATGGATTCTCCCTCTGTGTCTCCAGGAAGGAACACAGCCCTTGACTTTAGTGCAGTGAGATCCATGTGGAACTTCTGACCTACAGTGCTGATAGTTAATAAGTTTATGGTATTTTAAGATACTAAACTTGTGTTAATTTGTTGCAGCAACAACAGAAAACAAACATAAGGATGGATGGGAATTTTCTGTACTTTTTTTTTTTTTTTTTTTTTTTTTTTTAGCAGAGTCTTGCTGTGTCGCCCGGGTTGGAGTGCAGTGGCACGATCTTGGCACACTGCAACTTCCACCTCCCTGGTTCAAGCAATTCTCCTGCCTCAGCCTCCTGAGTAGTTGGTATTACAGGTACCTGCCACTGTACCCAGCTAATTTTTGTATTTTTAGTAGAGATGGGGTTTCACCATGTTGGCCAGACTGGTCTCGAACTCCTGACCTCAGGTAATCTGCCTACCTTGGCCTCCCAAAGTGTTGGGATTACAGGCATGAGCCACCACGCCTGGCCGGTTTTCTGTACTATTAAACAACTTTTTGGTAAGTCTAACATTATTTCAAAATAAAAAGTTAAAAATGACATAATTTAATCACTGTTGAACATTTTGATTGTTTCTAAATTGTTTTTGAACAACTTTAATTAATTTATTAACTAATTAATTAATTTTGAGGCAGAGTCTTGCTCTGTTGCCTGGACTATAGTGCAAATGGACCCATCTCAGCTCTCCATCCCCTGCCCAGGTTCCAGTGATCCTCTTGCCTTAGCCTCCCAAGTAGCTGGGACTATAGGTGTGTGCTACCATGCTCAGATAATTTTTGTATTTTTTTGTAGAGATGGAGTTTCACCATGTTGCCCAGGCTGGTCTTGAATTCTTGGGCTCAAGTGATCCACCTGCCTTGGCCTCCCAAAGTGCTGGGATTCCAGGTGTGAGCCACCATCCCTTGCCTGAACTACTTTATAGTGAATATGTTTGACATAAATTATTGTGCATATCCTAACTATTTCCTTAAAATTCATTTCTAGAGGTGCAAGTGCAAGTGTTGGGTTAAAGTATATGCATGTTATCAAACAGCTCTGTAAAGTTTCTCTAAATACTATTAGCTTTTTTATTCTAAAAGCATTTTTCTTTTTTTAAAAAAATTTATTATACTTTCAGTTCAGGGTACATGTGCAGAAAGTGGAGGTTTGTTACATAGGTATACACGTGCCATGGTGGTTTGCTGCATCCATCACCCCGTCATCTACATTAGGTATTTCTCCTAAAGATATCCCTCCCCAATCCCACCATGCCCTACTATCCCACCTTACCCCCACCCCGCAACAGGCCCCTGTGTGTAATGTTTCCTTCCCTGTGTCCATGTGTTCTCATTGTTCAACACCCACTTATGAGTAAGAACATGCAGTGTTTTGTTTTCTGTTCTTGTATCAGTTTGCTGAGAATGATGGTTTCCAACTTCATCCATGTCCCTGCAAAGGACATGAACGCATCATTTTTTATGGTTGCATAGTATTCCATGGTGTATATGTGTCACATTTTTTTAATGCAGTCTATCATTGATGGGCATTTGGGTTGGTTCCAAGTCTTTGCTATTGTGAACAGTGCCATGATAAACATACGAGTGCATGTGTCTTTATAATAGAATGATTTATAATCCTTTAGGTAAATACCCAGTAATGGGATTGCTGTGTCAAATGGTACTTCTAGTTCTAGATCCTTGAGGAATTGACGGTGTCTTCCATAGCGGTTGAACTAATTCACACTCCCACCAACAATGTAAAAGTGTTCCTGTTTCTCCACATCCTGTCCAGCATCTGTTGTCTCCTGATTTTTTAATGATCACCATTCTAACTGGAGTGAGATGTGGTTTTGATTTGCATTTCTCTAATGACCAGTGATGATGAGCTTTTTTTTCATGTGTTTGTTGGCTGCATACATGTCTTATTTGAAAAGTGTCTGTTCATGTCCTTTGCCTACTTTTTGATGGGGTTGTTTTTTTCTTATAGATTTGTTTAAGTTCTTTTTGATTCTGGATATTAGCCCTTTGTCAGATGAGTAGATTGTAAACATTTTTTCCCCATTCTGTTGGTTGCCTGTTCACTCTGATGATAGTTTCTTTTGCTGTCCAGAAGCTCTTAAGTTTAATTAGATCCCATTCATCTATTTTGGCTTTTATTGCCATTGCTTTTGGTGTTTTAGTCATGAAGTCCTTGCCTATGCCTATGTCCTGAATGGTATTGCCTAGGTTTTCTTCTAGGGTTTTTATGGTGTTAGGTCTTATGTTTAAATCTTTAACAAAAGCATTTTTCAATTTGACAAAAAAAATCATGCTTCATTGTTTCTAGAATTTTTTCTATTATTGAGAATAATAGCAATCTTTGTATGTTTGCCATTTGCCCTTGTTTTTGTGTATAAATTACTTGACCATGGCTTTTACACATTTCACTCTTAGGTGTTGACTTAGCCTGTTCAGGCTTCTATTACAAAATACCATAAACCAGATGACATATAAATAATTTATTTCTCACAGTTCTGGAGACTGGGAAGTCCTAGATGAAGATACCGGTGGCTTTTGGTGGCTGGTAAGGGTCAGCTTTATGGATCATAGGCTGCCATCTTCTTGCCATGTCCTCCCTTGGTGGAAGGGGCAAGGGAGTACTCTGGGGCCTCTTTTATAAGGTCACTCATCCATTCATGAGGGCTCCCACCCTCATAGCCTAACCCCAAAATGCCCCACCTACTAATACCATTACACTGGAGATTAGGTTTCAACATATGAATTTTAGGGGGACACAAACATACAGTTTATAGGGAGGGTATTCTCATTTGCCTTAATGATTTGTATCGGGCCTTTAATGTCATTCCAACTCTTGTGCTTATGTTGAGATTGTCAGTTGGCAACTTTGAAGGATTTATGTTTAATTTAGTAAGAGAGTATAAAAGTTTTGTTTCGTTTCAAAAAATAAATAGCCTGTCTCCAGGAATTGGAAGAATGGCAATTTATGAGCAGCAGCATCCAAGTAACATGCCAATTTGACTTTCCCCGTTGGTAATGAAATGTTATCTCTGGACTTAGCTGAAGCACTGCAACTCTTTCCGATCAGGCGAGTTTCGGTAAATGCTGGTCTCTTGGAGAATGTAAATATAAGAAAGTGAGACAAGGAATCCATATTCTACAGGCTCATGTCTCCATCAGTGCAAAATCCAATGCAGCCTCCACTTTCTTACCAAGTCTTCCTTTCTCTTACTGTGGTTTTCTGGGAATTTGAGTAAGCCCTGTCACCTGGCTTCCTACCAGTTTTCCTCCCGCAAGGGCTGAGCGTCTCCTTTTCCCTCCAAACCTTTCCTCTAACAACTCCCTGCCATTGCTCCCACCCTAACTTACTTTGTCAGAAAAGTCTCCTCTGCTTTTGATCCACTTAACCCCTTGGAGATTTCCTACTCATTCCCAGGACTTAGGACTTATTCTCATTCTCAGGACTCAGGACATTAGACTGACCTGTGAGCATGATGGGAGGTGACTTGGTTGCTGGGGAGCACACAGATTCTTTAGATGTGGTACCGGTAAATTTTAGTTTCATGTAAACAGAAATGTGGCTTCTGGCTCACAGTTTATGCGGCGGATTTTGTTACTCCTGACATTTCTAACATATTATAGTAATAATTGTTTTTTTACCCTGAGAAGTTGGAGGACACATCTCCTGATGCCATGAGGATTCATACTCCCTCCCCCTTGAGTGCAAAGCCTCCTCTTGCTTCTGGACAGCTTTCCAGCCTCTTCTGGGCTTATGTAACATAGTGCACATGTCTCTCTAGAAATGTTACTTTGCTGTCTTGAAAGCTCTCCCTTTATGTGTCATGTTTGCCTGCTGTACTGCAAATTGTCAGAGCTTATTCCATGTCTTATTGATTTTTGTGTATTTTTTTTTAACCCAAAATGATACCTGATACACAGTATGTGCTTGGTAAAAGTTCAGCATTGTGACTCCTCTCTCTAAAGATATTATTTTATTTGTAGCATGCATCAATTAAGAAATGTGAATCTTACTTTATATCTAGCAGTTTTGTTAATCATACAATATATATTTATTATGAAGTAGGCCAGGTATGGTGGCTCATGCCTGGAATTGTAGCACTTTGTGGGGCTGAGGCAGGCAGATCGCTGAGCCGAGGAATTCAAGAACAGCCTGGCCAACATGGCAAAATCCTGTCTCTACTAAAAATATAAAAATTAGCCAGGCATGGTGGCATGTACCTGCAGTCCCAGCTACTCAGGAGGCTTAGGTGGGAGAATCTCTTGAGCCCGGAAGGTGGAGCTTGCAGTGAGTTGAGATCATGCCATTGCACTCCGGCCTAGGCAACAGAGTGAGACCATGTCTTAAAAAAGAAAAAGTAGAACACACTGTTAAGGCAAAATAAGAAAAGGAAAGTCTTCTATAATTATATTTTCTAGAGATTACCACTGTTAGTATTTGTGCATATGGACATGAGTTGCTTAACAACAGGGAAACATTCTGATGCATGTAAGAACACCCATTTGGTAAAAACAAAATAAAAATGCTGTAGTGAAAGCAAAGATGCATGGCTATGTTTAAAATAATAACTTTAAAAAGTCTCCTTCATGAAATTGTTTTCAAAGAGTGTTTTACCATGTGAGTAATTTTTAATAAAAATTGCTCAAATTAACTCCAAGTACAATGACATGCATCAGGTTTTGATTACACATATGAAATTCATTTAGTCAAAAGAGACTTTGAGTAGAAAAAGATGCAATTTTGTGAGGAAAAAAAATCCATTACTATAATGATAGAGTAGTTCCCCAAGATTTAATCACATGCACATTTAGAAGAAAGCATTTCATATGCCTTGTAACCGCAACATCTGGTGACTTTCTGACTATTCCAAACAGCTTCACTCTGCTTTCAAAATTCCATTTTGTGTTATACACATCTGTAAAGTTGTCTGTGGAGACTTAGGGAACTTGGAAAATTTTTGACTTAACTTGAAAAATGTGCTACTATTCCTGATTTCTTGAGCTAGGGTAGAACATAGTAATGAATGGAAAGCCAAGATGAATGAAGATGAATGAGGCTGGAGTAGCCGCTTCACGCGTTGTTATGAAACAGGAAACACCTCAGAGAATTTCTTTGAGGAGGTGACAAGACTGGTCGACAGAACTTACAGACTAGAAGGAAGATTCATTGGCTGGCTTGAGGAATAGATGTAGCAAGGGATTTCTCCACAGAGAGAGGAAATCTAGAGTCCTGCCAAGGACAGACTTTTTCCATTGAGGACGCCTCAGAATATTATGCTTCTAGCTAGATTTTATTTTATTTTTTGGCATTGAACTGAGATATAAATCATGTAGTGCCAATCAGTTTCCTCAGAGAGTATTAAAGTGACTTCTGACTTAAGGATCAATTTGCTTTTCATTTTGATTTTGTTCAGTGTGGGAGTGACACTCCCTGGCTATCTGCAGGGTGGCCTGGATGGTAATTTTTCCCGATTGCTGCTGGTATTACACCAGTTCATGCCAATTTGCCGATAAGAGACATTGAAAACCTGTGAACAATGGTTAAACTGTTAACTATAGGCATTGTAAAAGGAAAGAACTGTTAAAGACAACTAAATATGGCCTGAAAAGGACTCCACACTTCTGTATTTGACTCCTTGTGAACAAACAGTAACCTAGCTAAAGAGGCAGACAAGACCGAAACCTGACTTAGTAGTATGCAGCTGTAACAAGAGCTGAGTGCTGGCCGGAGCCAGCGGCCGTGCCTCAACCACTCATTCATTACCAAGTGTTCAAACTGTGCACAATTAAGGCAAACCCCCAGCTGTAACCAATCCCACTATTCCTGTACCTCACTTCCGATTCCTGTATGTCACTTTACTTTTTTGTCTATAAATTTGTTCTGACCACAAGGCATCCCTGGCGTCTCTCTGAATCTGTTGCGATTCTGGAGGCTGCTTGATTTGCAGGTATTTTTTTTCCTCAATTAAACTCCATCAGATTTAACTTGTCTAAAGTTTTCTGTTAACAGAACTCATAGATAGTTTGGTCTAAAGTCCACTTATGATCTAAATGAATAGCAGAGTGTGATGCAAAAATAATCTTAAGAAACTTTTCTGCCCTTTAGCTGTTCCACTTTTTGTCTTGACCTTTCAGTTTCTCTCCTGTCCTTTCCTTCTGATTCTTTCTGTTCTCCCCATTGCCCACCTTCAAATGGGTTTCTTTTGTATTCTCTTTACTTCCTCCTCACTGCTACCCACCTTTGCCTTCCTTTTTATTTTCTTTGTTTTCCTCCCCTATCTCCCCTTGTCATTTTTTACTGCCCTTGGAGCTGAAGTATTATTTTGGTGGTAGTTGTGAAATGGAGATTTGTTGTTTGTAATTTTAAAAATACTTTGAAGAGAGTTTAGTTTTCAAAGGAAGAAACTGTTTTACTTTTTCTGATCTCAGTTCTATTACCTAATATAAAGCACTTGAATAGAGTCTGACACAGAAAAAGTACCACATTAAATCTTAGCAATGAGAATTCCTTTGATTAAAATTTCCCCTTTGAGTCACTCAACTCTGGGGAAAAAAAAAGTTTCTTATATTTCCCTAACCACCCAAGACGGGCAATTACTGTTGCTCTTATAGGCACTTTCAAGGATGGCGCTTCCACTCCTTCCCATAGCTTTCTGTTTCAGGAGATCATGACCAACTTGTCAAACCAACTTCTTTCTCCATGTAACTTAAGCTCTTGTTCTTTTGTTTGAGCCTTAGCAGAGTGAACAACTGAACAACGATTTCCTTGCAGTAACACTCTAAGTTCTAGAAAATGGTTCTTAGGCTGTCAGAGGCATTTGAACCAGAATGAGTCCATCTCGAATAGGAACTGAGTAAAATGAGGCTGAGACTTACTGGGCTGAATTCCCACATGGTTAAGGCATTCTAAGTCACAGGATGATATAGGAGGTCAGCACAAGATACAGGTCATAAAGACCTTGCTCATAAAATAGGTTGCAGGAAAGAAGCCGGCTAATACCCACCAAAACCAAGATGGCGATGAGACCGACCACTGGTCGTCCTCACTGCTAACTCCCGTCAATGCCATGACAGTTTACAAATGCCAAGGCAACTCAGGAAGTTTACCCTATATTGTCTACAAAGGGAAGGCATGAATAATCCACCCTTTGTTTAGCATATAATCAGCATGTCATCCACCCTTGTTTAACCATAAAAGTGGGCAACCAGCAGCCCTCGGGGCTGCCCTGCCTGTGGAGTAACCATTCTTTTATTCCTTTACTTGCTTAGTAAACTTGCTTTCACTTTATGGATTTGCCCCAAATTCATTCTTGTGTGATATCCAGGAACCCCCTCTTGGGTTCTGGATTGGGACCGCTTTCCAGTAACAAGGCTATCTTCTTTTATAGCGTTATAGTCATAGACAGAGCATGGGCTCTGGAGCCTGGCACTGGGGTCTCTGGGCAAGACATTTATACCGATCAGTATCCATTTCCTCATCTACTAGGAAACGCTCAGAGGACTACTGTGATAGTTAAATGGAACCAAGCAGATAGAGCTCTTAGTATAGTGCCCACACAAGGTAAGAGCTGATAAATGCAGCATAAAGCCCTGGTGCCCCACTATAGAGAATTTTTTTCATGGAAATGCTATGATTAAATATGAAGGGAAAAGATTTTTCCTTCTCACCTCTGCATAGCCCATGAATGATGAATATGGCTGGTGAACATCAAAATCAGAGATTGAAGAGCATTAGATATTAAGATAGAGGGAGAAACAGAGACCATATCATCTCCTTGATAGCTGAGTGACTAAACTTGGGAGCTTCCCAGTATAGAGCTAGGAGAAATAGTGGGCCTATTATTTGCTGAGTTAACTCTTTTCTGAACATTTTGTAAGAAGTCCTGACTCTGGGATTGTTCCTACCCTGCTCCCCTCAGGCATTGTACAAATAACTGGTTGGTGGTAAAGCCAAGTAAATGCCATAAACTTTTTCTTTCAAATGTAAAGTTACATAAGACAATATTTGTGTGTGTGTGTGTCATAAGCCAATAGAATGAAACCCTTCTCTGAACAAAAACTGAAATGCCCCATGACTTTAAAAAGCTCAGTTACATTTTCTTAGTAATTCTTTAGGTTAATTTCTCCAAATTAACTTAAAAATGTTGAGGCCAAAACAGATTCAGTCAGGAAATACTTTTTTTTTTTTTTTTTTTTTTTTTTTGAAGATGAAGTCTCGCTCTGTCACCCAGGCTGGAGTGCGGTGGTGCCATCTTGGCTCACTGCAACCTCTACCTCCTGGGTTCAAGTAATTCTCCTGCCTGAGCCTCCTGAGTAGCTGGGATTACAGACATGCACCACCTCACCTGGCTAATTTTTATATTTTTAGTAGACACAGGGTTTCACCATGTTGGTCAGGCTGTTCTCTAACTCCTGACCTCGTGATCTGCCCATCTTGGCCTCCCAAAGTGCAGGGATTACAGGCATGAGCCACCATGCCCGGCAGGAAATACTGTTTATGAAAATTTAGCTACACTCTGAAGATTTCAATAGGTCTTAATTGTTTATGAGTGTTCACCACAGTGCTGTGAGCTGGATTGTCAGCCGTGAGCTGGGTCACCAGTGGTTTAATAGTAACGCCAGGGTAAAGTAGTCAAGCTTGCAAATGATTTGCTTTCTAAACAAATTGGTGAGGATGTATTCTAAACTTTCTCTATAAATCTATCACTTTACTTGCTGTCATTATGACTTTTTGGGTGAAGAAAAGAAAGGTGGCCTTATAGCTGGCAGGTGAGAACTTTACCTGACCCAGGAAGTGAATATCTGTGGTTGTTAGGAATTGTTTCTATAAAGTGAAAACCTGGAAGAAAATGGGTTGTGTTGAGCCAGTGTTGATTCGAAGGTAGGGCCAGAATTACCTATTCCCCGAGGCAGAGAGAGATTAGTAAAATAAAATACCCATGTACTTCCAAATCTCCTGTTATTAAAGAATTGCAGTTTTTAAAGCATTCTTTTTAAGACCCTAATTTGGGGTGAAACATAGACAAACAAGAAGGTCCTTGCATCCTTGCCTTCTCCTTCTGAGAAGTGAATGTCTTCCACTGGTTCCTTGCTCAATTGAGGAGGAAGATGGTAGAAGCAGAGAGAGGCGTGTAGGTGTTTGGTACCTTCCTTAGCACTCTTTATCAGGCAGTGCAGAGAGGAATGAGACAGGTGACTAGTAGCTATTAAGAATTTCTGGTAAGTTAGACGCTGTCAGAAGGTTTCAATGCATTAACTCATTGTGTCTCCACAAACCGAGGTGGGTATCGATATGGTTTTGTTGTGTCCCCACCCAAATCTTATCTTGAGTTGTAGCTCCCACAATTCCCACATGTCATGGGAGAGACCTGATAGGAGGTAACTGAATCACTGGGGCGAGTCTTTCCCATACTGTTCTCATGATAGTGAATAAGTTTCATGAGATCTGATGGTTTTGTAAGGGGGAGTTTCCCTGCACAAACTCTGTCTTGTCTGCCACCATGTAAGACATGTCTTTTGCCTTCTGCCATGATTGTGAGGCCTTCCTAGTCACATGGAACAGTAAGTCTATTAAATCTCTCTTTCTTTATAAATTACCCAATCTCAGGTATATGTTTATTAGCAGAATCAAAACAGACTAATGCAGGTATCCTCCAGGAAACTGAGGTTCAGAGAAATTTATTGTTGATAAATAAATGTTGATTAAGTACCTATATATACTTGGTATTTGTGAGTACAGATGTAGTCTATGTCCTTACGGGGCTTACATGCAAGATAGAGTGCATTATTTGCTCAAGGTCATAGAATAGGTCTAGGCTTTAAAATCCATTGATTTAAAAATCTGTGTACTTTCTATTATATGCCCAAGAAGACACCAACAAAGAAGGAACTAAGACAGAAGCTGGGTAGGAGTTGGTCAGCAAACTTAAGGCTTATAGGGAGCTCTGAACTTCTCTGCCTTAGTTCAGCAGAAGCTTCCAGATGATTCTCAGGCTGCTTTGTTCATGGATTACTCCTGACCATAAAACTGTTTGAAGCTCTAGGGACACTTGGCTGTCTTCCTGGACTGAATGCTGCAGGTAGCTTCGTGATGATCAACCCAGATGCCTGACCTTGTCCTCATTTTGTTTTTATTGTTTAACTTCTTGTGACCCAGACCAGAGGCCTTGGAAACTACATACTCCTAGGGCCCCTAGGTGACTCCACAACCACCTCTCATTGTCACATAGCAGAGAGCACATAGCATAGATGAGAAAAAAAAGAGCAAATTCTTAATAGACGTGTAATTATTTTGGATACAAAATTCTGATTCAAGAGGCGTGTGTGTGTGTGTGTGTGTGTGTGTGTGTGTGTGTGTGTAGTAAGAAGGCAAAATCTCTCCCTTTGTGCAAATGGTCAGTTTGCCTTGGCCTTGGCATTCATATATCATAACACAGCTCAGAGCAATGAGGAATACTTCAAGTCACTTGTGTGACTTGTGGAAGCCCTTTGGTCTGGTTGAGCAAATGTGCTGCAGTACAGGAGGTCACATGGATCTCTGTATACCTGGTGCTGATTCTCCCCAACAGCTCTGGTGTTAGTAGGATAACTGCTTCACCAACTCTATTTTCTTACGTGAAGAAAACAATATTTCCTACCTTATGGATTGTGAATATTAAGTGAGATGTCATAGGAGAAATTGCCTTGTACAGTATCTCGTCATACCTGGTAGGTATTCAGTAAATGTTAATTCTTTTCTTCTTACCATATATTTGCTTCAATGTTTTCTCAGAAATGCCTATGGATACAGTGCCTCAATGAGGGACAGATCTAAGAAACTGAGCTTTTCCCTGGGTAACACAGTGAAACCCTATTTCTACAAAAAATACAAAAAATTAGGCAGACGTGGTGGCGCGTGCCTGTAGTCCTAACTACTCTGGAGGCTGAGGCAGGAGAATTGCTTGAACTGGGAGGTGGAGGTTGCAGTGAGCAGAGATCATGCCACTGCACTCCAGCCTGGGTGACAGAGTGAGACTCTGTCTCAAAACAAAAACAAAAACACCCCTGAACTTTTGTGGATCTGTATATGGAGTATGGTCAGATGTTTTGAGTGTTGTTGAGACAACAGAGATGAAAGTTAGACCCTGGGGCCGGGAGGAGATGCAAACTGTGGTCAGCAAGGCATAAAGGAAGCCAAGAGGAGCAGGAACAGCCCACTCACCTCCTGGGCACTCACAGAAGAGATTATGGAGATGATAACATTTATTTCTGAGAATCTGAAATGGGGTAAGAATTCCTGAGTTTGGGGGGTTCTTTCTCAGGCCACAGACCTCAAAGTTGTGATGAGCTAGACTATGGAAAGGGTCTGAGCCCACACAGTAGAGTTTCCTTTCCCTCATAGCTTCAGAAAAGGAAGGAGGGTTAGACAAGAGAATGAGATAATGAGAGAAAACAATGGGAGGGACATTGTCACTGGGTATCCTGCTCTCCTACACAGCTTGCCGAGTATGCCAAGAATGCAGGGCCAACATGCTTTGCACCCAGGCTGTTTCCCAAGCTTGCATTTGCAGGGGGCAGCCTTGAGGGATAAAGTAATGACTTCCTCTGGGACAAAGAGTCACCTTGCCTATTGCTTGCTATGAAATGTTGAGTCCCCCAAGCTGAGTTTCTTTCCCATAGAGCATCCTACTATGTGCAGGAGCTGTGGGAATTGGAGAAGCAGAACTGACACAAACATCTTGATGCGTGGGCTGCTTGCTGTACCATGAACAACAAAGTCCTTTGCCTCTAAACTAGAGGTCCGTGTCTCCTGCCAGCATCTATGAAGCATATCAGGCTACCTGATTACCTTATAGATAGGTTAAAATCAAATCTCAAACTGAAGGGGAAATGAATACAGAAATTTGCAGGACTGTTTTGAAAAAGCTTGAGTTTTCATCAAAGCATTTTCTTTTTCTCTCTCCTTCTTGTAGTTGCTCACTCATCCTTAAAAATCATTAATAAACTCTGAGTTTCTTGGCAATGCTGCAGAATTCTCGGACTCCTTAGCTTTGACCTCCATAGTCAGTGAACTTCCTGGATTCTTCTCTAGAGGCAGTGCATTTGATACCACAGTACCGGGGTCTTCAAGGGGTCATGCAACCATTCTTGCCTTTGGGCTACACTTAACACCTTATTTTCCTCATTCATAAGTGAAATTATCCTGTGTTCCTTTTCTTTTTTTCTTTTTTTTTTGAGACAGAGTCTCATTCTGTCACCCAGACTAGAGTGGGGTAGTGTGATCTTGGCTCACTGCAACCTCTACTTCCTGGGTTCAAGCAATTCTCATGCCTTAGCTGCCTGAGTAGCTTGGATTACAGGTATGCACCACCATACCTGGCTAATTTTTGTATTTTTAGTAGAGACAGGTTTTATCATGTTGTCCAGGCTGGTCTCAAACTCCTGACCTCAAGTGATCTGACCTCAGCCTCCCAAAGTGCTGGGATTGCAGGCACGAGCCACCATGTCCAGCCCTGGGCTACACTTAAATCAATCCAGTTTTCAAACATCTCCAAAGAATGGGTTTAGCCACAGGAGCCTGCTGTGACACTTAGCTTTTCCTTTTCAGGACATTTCTCAGCTTTATATTTAAATAGAATGAGAAAGAGAATCAAATGGCTTATGATTTAAAATGTTTCCTTTTGTAGCCCTCTTGGATATTTAGAAAACTGGTCATACCCTGAGAGAAAAACATTATCCTGAAGTTCACTGTCATTGTGTTTTCTCAAGGCTAACTGATTTTCTAATTTTCTTTAAAATCTTTCACCAATCTCATTCTTATAAACTTTCTGTTGCCTTCCTCAGGGAAAATGGGGGAAAAGCTTTACTGTAATGCCCTTGAGATATTTTTTCCACCCTGCTAACTCTTTCATACATTTTTTTTTCTGCCAGAGACTTCTGTGAATGCCAACTCCTAGGCATTGTATTGTGGTGGGGTTGGTGGGGGTGGGGGGTTCCTCAGTTGGATAGATTTAAAAGATTAAATTCTGAGACCACTTCCAAACATAAGGTTCATGAGTTTGTGTTATTTGAGGATCATGTATGTCCAGTTTATGGATACCTGTGCAGAGTATCATGATCCTCCTTCCCCTCCACGCAAGACTGCTGTAAATGGCATGGGGAGCTTGCTGTATATTGTGCAAGAGAGCATGTACTTCCAAGCTGCACATGTATAAGAGACACCACCATTGCCATAAGTTTCCCTAGTAGATATACGTTATCTTGCCCTTCAATTCTTAGAAAACTTATTACTCTTGATACTAATTATTTTCTTGCAATTAGGAAAAACCAATATTTATTTTAAAGATAAAAAAGGAGTACATACATATAGCTTCCCATGTGCTGACTTTCTACCATGGCCTGAAAGAGAAATACTGAACAGTGTTTTTTCTCCTTTCCTCTTGAATTTTTCAAGCTGTACAACAAAAGAAGGTCATGATTTTCCTTCTTGACTTGTTCAGCTATTCACTTATCAGTCAACATATGTTTGTTTGGGGCTAAGCTTGTATAAGCAATTGAGATGTAATTATCTGATTGCGTATAGTAACAACATGTAGTTGTTTGCCATAAATTAAAAAAAAAAATTCCCTTAATTCCTTAGTGACGCTTCTCTGATATAGGATTTCCTGTGTTGGGGGTAGAGTCAATGGGAGTAGGAGAAATTGTGCAAATGTGGCCTTTGTGAAGACCTTAGAGAAGGTCATTCAAACTGCTTAATTTGGTACTGCACAGTAAAGTGTCTTCCCATGAATTTTATTTTTGCTTTTAAAAGCATCTACTTTGGCAGATACTATTATCAACGATCTATAGTGTTGTAACTGTCATTCCACTGACCTTTAAAACATTACATTCTACCTATGAATCATATTTAGGCAAAATTTAATGGCTTAAATGGAGACCAGAAAATGTTGTAGAATAACTTTTATTGTTATAAAAATATATTTACAGGGTTGATTTTCATTTTATTCCTTTTGCTCATATGCATTTTCTAATTTTTTCCATTGTTAATACCTACAAAATGATTTGAGACCTACTGCTTAAAGTGATGGGTTTTAATTGCCCAGAGGGCCAACAAAACCAAATAGGGCCTACTGTGGTCATGCTGTATTTTTACAAAACTCTGTATCATTGATATTTCTGCACCAATTTCTCCCGTGAAATATAATTTTTAATTTTCCTTAGTTTTCCATGATAACAATTATAATTTAACTGCTTTACTATTGCTGAATGATTTCATTATATATTGACTTACCTATTATTATTAACACTGTGAGAAGCACCTCCTTCTGGTTCTGACCATGATGGAGTAACTCCTACCAGACTTTTCCTCCCATCATAAACAACTGTAAAGCTGGACAGATATATAGGGCATCATCTATTTGTAGACTCCGAACAATAGTGCAGGACTGTGATGCTTGAAAGAAGGGAAATACAAGGGGTATGATATGGTTTGGTTCTGTGTCCCCACCCAAATCTCATATTGAATTGTAATTCCCAATGTTGGGGGAAGGACCTGGTGGGGGGTGATTGAATCATGTACGCAGATTTCCCCCTTGTTGTTCTCATGGTAGTGTGTGAGTTCTCACAAGATCTGATGATTTAAAAGTGTGTGGCACTCTCCTTTGCTCTCTCTTTCCTGTTGCCATGTGAAGATGTGCTTGCTTCCCCTTTGCCTTCTGTCACTAAGTGTCCTGAGGCCTCCCCAGCTGTGCCTCCTGTATAGCTTGCAGAACTGTGAGTCAGTTAAACCTCTTTTGTTCACAAACTACTCATCCTCAGGTAGTTCTTTGTAGCAGTGTGAGAACGGACTAATACAGGGTGGGAAGCATGTTTGCCCTCTTCTTTCTGTCTGACTCCAGTGTTGGCTGTTGGGCTTAGGCACATTATGGTGATTTTTCTGAGCTGAGCAGGCAGAGGTGAGAGTTCAAGACTGTTCAAGTGGCTGGAATTTATGCAGTAGGGTACTGGACTACAGGGAGATTATGGAGTGTCATTTGGGAATTCCTTCATTGGGGAGGGAAAGAGAGAGACTGGAGTAGAAAAATATTTGAAGAAAAAATGGTTGACATTTTTCAAAATTGGCAACAGAGATAAGTTTTACACACCTAAGTTCAGCAAACTCAAACAAGATACTTCAAAAAAAAC
Organism: Sapajus apella; assembly: GCF_009761245.1. Taxonomy (NCBI): domain Eukaryota; kingdom Metazoa; phylum Chordata; class Mammalia; order Primates; family Cebidae; genus Sapajus; species Sapajus apella. Next base: position 18,574,490 of record NW_022436982.1, read on the forward strand.
CTCACTACCTAAGCACATTGCAATTAAATTGCTGAAAGCCAAAGATAAAGAGAAAAATCTTAAAAGTAGGTAATCATGGTAATTTCTAAATGGAAGTGATGGAGGTCAGAAGACAATGGAACTGTATTGGTAAGGTGCTAAACAAACAAACAAACCTCCTCAAAATACATGTCCACCCAGCATTCTATATTTACAGAAAATACCCTTCAAAAATGAAAGTAGAATAGGATGCATTAGCATAAATGAAAGTTAAGCTCATTCATCACCAGTAAGCTTTAACTGTGAGAAATCCTTTAGGATTTAGTTGAAGTTAAAGAGAAATAATACCAGATGGAAAACTGAATCCATAGAAAAGAATAAAGAGCACTTGCAATGGTAATTATGTGAATAAATACAAAATATTAGAATATATTTTTTTCTTAATTTTATTAAGACAGTTGTTTAAAACAAATGGCAAGATGGTAGACTTACCCACAGTCATATTGTTTAAATATAAATAGACTGAATACTCCACTTGAAAAGCAGTAATTGTGAAACTTTATAAAAAAGCGAGGTCCAGCTGTATGCTAAGGAGCTATATTTTAAGTATAGTGATATATACATTGAAAAAGAGATGGGAAAAGATAAACCATACAAATAAAAAGGGTAAGAAAGCTTGAGCGGCTAGATTAAGGTCAAAGTAGCGCTAATTATCAGGATTCACCAGAGATAGAGACTTTTTTTGTTATTTAATAAAAGGGTCAATATGTCATAAACACAAAACAATTATAATGTGTATGTACCTAATAACAGAGAGTCAAAATACATGAAGCAAAGATTGACAGAACTAGAGGGAGAAACAAGCAAATCTACAATCATCTTAGAGATTTTAACACCCCTTTCTTGGTAGTTGATAGAACAAGTAGGCAAAAAGACAAGACTTAGGTAATCTAAATAACACTATGAAATTCCTTGACAAAATTGTCACTTATAGAACACCCAACAACCTCAGAACACGTTCTTTGCAAATGCATGGGGGACCATTCCCAACCAGTATGATAAAATGCTTTGATAAATTTCAAAAGATTGGAATATTAAAGGATATGTTCTCTGACCACTGCAGAATTAAACGAGAAAGCAGGAGAGAATTTCTCTGTTACCCTTCCCATTGGAAAACTTCGTGATCAAGTTCTTGTTCTTTAGCACAAAGGAAATGCCCTGAGCCTTACCAAATGGAGCTGTGAAGCCATTCCATTAATCAGAAGGACTGGCTTAAAACTCACATTGGAATGTGTACATCCAAATGAATTCTCTCTCTGTTTCTCTCTCACTCTAGGCCTAGTTAGATAATTAGATAAGATAAATAGTGATAGAGATCAACAGCTACATACATAAACATATAACATGTTAATATATGTCAATTTTTTTTTTTTCTGAGATGAAGTTTCACTCTTGTAACCCAGGCTGGAGTGCAATGGCACGATCTCGGCTCACCACAACCTCCACCTCCTGGGTTCAAGCAATTCTCCCGCCTCAGCCTCCCAAGTAGCTGGGACTACAGGCGTGCAACACCATGCCCAGCTAATTTTTGTATTTTTAGTAGAGACGGGGTTTCACCATGTTGACCAGGATGGTCTCGATCTCTTGGCCTTGTGATCCACCCACCTCGGCCTCCCAAAGTGCTGGGATTATAGGCGTGAGCCACTGCGCCCGGCCAATATATATCAAATTTAAACCTCCAGTTTGAAATAATTTTAGATTTACAGAAGAGTTATAAAGACAATGCAGAGTTCCTGTGTACGCTTTATCCAGTTTCTCTTAATTTGAACTTTTTACATAACCATGATAAAGTTACTAAACCTAAGAAATTAACTTTAGTGCGATGCTATTACACTTTATTTGAATATCACCATTCATTCTACAATCAACGCCCTTTTTCTCTTCCAGGAATAAGTCCAGGATACTACATTGCCTTTAGTTGTATGTCTCCTTTCTCTCCTGTAATCTATGACAGTTTCATGGTTTTACCTTTTTTAAATGACTTTGATATTTTTGAAGAGTATTGGTAGGATATTTTGCAGGCTGTTCCTCAATTTGGGTTTGCTGATGATTTCTCATGATTAGCTTGGAGTTACAGGTTTTGGGGAAAGACACCACAGAGGTAAAGTATTGTTTTTTTTTTTTTTTAATTTCTTTTTCTAAAAGAAAGAAAAAAAAAGAATAATAATAATAATAAAAATAATGAAGGAGAGGAAGAAAGAGAAAAAGGAAGAGGGAGAGAGAACGGGTGTTGCTTTATTGCCCGGGCTAGAATGCAGTCTGAAAATGGGTATGCCTGTAATTGTGCTTAATAATAGAGACATGAAAAAAAAAAGAGGGAAGAAAATAACAAACAAGCAGCCAACCTTCATTTAAACCTGTAAATAGATGTGATGTGGTACTGATAAGAGTGTATATTTTGTGTATTTAAAGTGGAGAGTTCTATAAATGTTAATTAAGTTTACTTGTTCCGGTTTTATCACATTACATCGAAGGTTCTCTGACATCAAAGCGGCTTTTTACTGGTGCTGTTAAATGTGATCATTTGAATAAGGTGATGTCTTCCAGATTTCTCCATCATGTAGTTATTACATTACCTTTTCTTTTTTTTTTTTTTTGAGATGGAGTCTTGCACTGTCACCAGGCTGGAGTGCAGTGGCGTGATCTCAGCTCACTGCAACCTCTGCCTCCTGGGTTCAAGCAATTCTGCCTCAGCCTCCAGAGTAGCTGGGACTACAGGTGTGCACCGCCATGCACAGCTAATTTTTGCATTTTTAGTGGAGACGGGGTTTCATCATGTTGGCCAGGATGGTCTCGATCTCTTGACCTCATGATCTGCCTGCACTGGCCTCCCAAAGTGCTGGGATTACAGGTGTGAGCCACCGCTCCCAGCCTATGTTACATTTTCTATAGTTTGTTCTTCAGAGGCAAGTCACTAAGCACAGCCCATTCTCAAAGGGAGGAGAATTAAGCTCTGTCTCCTGGAGGGCAGATTATTAAAGAATAATGTGTACTTATGTTAAAAATAATAAATATTTAGGCAAGATACTTTGAGGCTATGTAAATATCCTGTTTCTCTGTAATGTTTTCCCCATAATTTTGGCATTCATTCATGAAATCTTGCCACAGTTATTATTTTGGTGTCCTAAGGGTTATTTTCTATGACCTTCATTCCTTCTGCATTTATTAATGAGAATTTTTTTGTAGGGAAAAGCTGTCCCTTTTCTTTCATTTATTTATTCTATCCTTGATTTGCATCAGCATGGGCTTATAGATGCTTATTGTATACTTAGCGTTTCTAGTTGAAGCTTCTTACTGACAATGTGGCTTTGAGGGGCATCTGCCCCGTGTTGGTGAACACTGCCATCCTATTTCTCCTTCCCCGATTGCAGATGACTTGTCTGCCCTGTGATCTCAGTTGCAGGATGAGTTCAAGAAAAGTTACTAATTTCCGCTTTGTGCAGCTTTTTTGTCGTTGTTTTAAAGGTGCGACTGATGCTTTTTTTCAGCTCTCTACATCTCTGAGCTGAAACCAGAAGTCTATTGAATGTATTTTAATGTAATGTGTAACCTATTATGACATAATATAATACAATATAATGTAATAAACCAATTGTAAGAAGATATTTTGGGGATAAGCAGGAGATACACTAATATTAACTAGGTATTGGATGATACTAATTTGTTAGTTTTGTTAGATGTGGTAGTGGTATTATAAGATAATGGCCTTTGTTTTTAGGGTGGCATGATAAAATATTTAGGGGTGAAATATGATCTTTTTGTCTTCCTTAGTTTTGTTATTGCTGGGGCAATTACACAGGACTGTTTGATGATGGAGTCCTAAAGATTGAAATTGAAAGGGAGTTCACCCAGTTGCGGGTATATATGAAAAAATTTGAGCCGGATTGACTTCAAGCTTTTGCCTGAATTTAGTCAATATGTAAAGAATTTTGACTGCTCCTCCAGTCTTTAGCCTGAGTCACTTCATAGACCCAGAGTCGTTTGAAAAGGACGCAGGTACACTTGAGAAAGAAAATTTCAAAACATCACAAATACATATGGAGACTACTTTGCTTAACCTTGCCCAAAGGGACCTGCAGATATTTGCCATGGTCACTACACACAGAACAGGTAAATACCTCAAACTTCTAAGACTTACAGAGCATTCCATTTGGAAGAAATATCTAAAAGCATAAATAAGAAAATAATTTCTTCTAATTATGCCACCAAGAGCTTTTTTATTTTTTTTAATTCTTAATTTTATGATTGTAAGTTCTTCTATTTCCTTTGTTCTCATCAGTTTTCTGGTAAGGATTTCTTTAAACAGGGAGCAAGGTGAATGAATAGTGACTGTTCAAATGTCACATTATTTGCTACTAAGTAATTAAACTAAAACAAAACAGACTGTATTTTCCCATGCTATTACATTTGGTTGTTGATGATAAAACAGAATACCTGGTTTTCAGAAATTTAGATTCCTTGTGTGAAGCTTGACAGTCTTTGACAGAACTTACTGTATTAGTGTAAAATATGCAAATAATAAGCAATAAGCCAAAACTTATGTGAGAGTAGGCATGGTTACTGATATTACCAAAACATAAGCTTTTTATTTCTATTGTACTTTCATAAATAATCCTTTAAGGATCTTGCTTAGGATCTAAATCAGTCCCACTCTTGGAAACTCAGAGAGGTTCTTTATCCCTTGATGAGACTTAATCTATTGATATAAGCCATTGTCATTTGAAAGTAACATTGTGTATTGGTAGTAGAGATAAGTCAGTTATTAGGCTTGCTTGACTGTACTGGATTACTTTAAACATACTGTAATATCCTAGTGTCTGTGGGTAGGATGTTATTTGTTTTCCATAATTTATGACCTGTTGTAGCCATGGGTCAGCACAAAGGAACTTTTGGAGACAGGCAGTTAACAAATTGAAAAAACTGAATCAGCTTCCCTCTAAGGAATAACAAAACTATAATGATTAAAATTGATCTTCAGGCTGATAGTGAAGAAGCAGATAAAGTATAAAATTGTGAAGCATATTAATAAAGTAAACACGGATCTCTTTACTAAATCCCTGAGTGCTATAGCCAGAGATTACCTTTGTTGGGTAAATTGAATTTAATACTACTTTTCAAGGTGAGATGGTAAATAGTAAAGTATTCCTACTTAAATAAATAATGTCAAATCTGGAAGTATAAGTAGATTCAAAATAGAATTAGTTTAATATACCATTAATAGATTAGAAATTAAGATGACATTTCAGAAATAGCCATCTTTAGGGATAGATTTCCTGTTTAGAAACAGTTAAGCTCTCTCAAAATGTCTCTTCCTTTTTATCAGGAAAAAATACTTGGCTTATTGGGACTATTATTAATACACTTTGACTTTCTTCTTAATGTGTGCAAGATGTTTAAGTAGTTTTGGAGGTCAAATTTCTTTCTTCTACCAACCCTTTATAATGGATTTGATCTTTTGGGCCTGAGCCTCCATTTATTCCATAAGGGGCCTTTAAAAATTATTTAAGTATCTAATTGTTTCATTCAAAGTGAGCATATATACATATATCTATATATATCTGGAGAATTATGATAGAAATATTAATAATAGCTAATATTTATTAGTATTTCCTGTTAGCTGGATACTGTTCTAAGCGGGTGATTTTTTTTTTTCTTAAGAGAGAGGTATCACTCTCTCACCCAGGCTGGAGTGTAGTGGAGTGATCATAGCAAACTATAGCCTTGAACTACTGGGCCTAGATCCTCCTGTCTCATGCTTCCAGGTTCTGGGACTGCAGGCATGCAACAGCACACCTGGTAAAAAACAAAAACTTTTATTTAGACAGAGTCTCACCGTGTTGCCCAGGCTGGCCTCCAACTCCTGGGCTCAAGCGACCCTCCCACCTCAGCCTCCTGAGTAGCTGCGAATTACAAGCATGAGCCACTGTGCCTGGCTTGTTCTAAATGCTTTATGTGTATGAAATCATTTAAACCCTCATGACAAGTTTATGAAGTAGTACTGTTATAATCTCCATTTTCCAGTTGGCAAGACTGAGGCAAGGAAATGTTAAGGAAAAGTCAGAATTCCCTCCAGATATTTGGCTCATACTCTAATCATGAGGCTAAACTGCTTTTCACTACACGTATCTTCATAATAACTTGTGTTTTAAGTCTGGTAGGGGCATAATAAGATGTTTGAAGACAAACAAAATCCTGAGGAAGTTAGTAAACTTCTAATAAATTCTGGAAATGATAGAAATCTCTTCTTCATAAAATCCCAATGTTCTAGAAATTAAACATATGTTTAATTTATGTTTAATAATGTTCTTTGGGACTTTAGGGGAGGAAGAGACGAGTCTCCTTTTGACTAGTGTTCTCAAAGCAGACTCTTCTCACATACACAAGGGAACTCAATAGGGCGTTCCTGGTGGTTATAATAAAATGAGCAAATTCTGTGATGGGAGGAAATGCGTAGCGTGGTGTTCTTGGATTAGTTTTGATACAACAAAGGCGCTTTGTCGTGAGTCAGTAGAGGGAGTAGTGTGGAAAGGTGGAAGTTAGAAGAGTGCCAGATGCTAGAGGACTAACAATGGCCTTAAACCGCAACAAGTATAGCTTTGCCATTGAAATAAAAGTTTGGGGTCTTCTTTTTTCAAGTTTCTACCTGAAATTATTTCTTGACATTCATTAGCTCAGCAATGTATCTAAAGAAAACTTTGTTTCGTTTCTATTATAATACATGTTTTTTCCTTTTTCTTTCCTCTGAAAAGTATCAGTAGTGAGCATTTTTTGCACATTATTTGAAAATGCCGGAGAGACATTTTGTAGGCTCTTTGTAAAATGATTTTAGGATTCAGATCCTTATTATACTTTTATTAGCCCTCATATTTTCTCAAACTAGAAAGTTACACCTCTTCTTAAAAATTAGTCCCTCCAAGTGTCTATAAATTAAAGGAACAACTAAAGATTCTTTATTTGGTGTCAAAAACTCCTTGTTTCTGCAACAATAGTATAAAACAAAGCTTGTTTTCAAATGTATTTTGCCCACAGTATCTGAATTTCAAATCTTCAATAAAATCTGGTTCATATTACTACCTCTAGCTTGGTTTTCTAAAAATAACTGACACTTTAGTGTGGTTAATTTTGTGCCATCTCATGGCTTGTCAGAAATGCTTTGTATCAAGATTTCAAAGTGCGAACAGATTTCCTGCCACAGTGATTAAGTTTGTCATTTGGGCTATTGTCCCCCTCATCGAGGTCTCTGCTTTGTGTTTATGGAGGAGACTCATAGCTTAAATTGTACTTTAAAGTTTTGTTTCTTGTTTTTAATATTAACATATGTTAAATTTCTATTTTTTATAGCCCTTTACAACTTTAATTTGGTCATAAAATGGATTTACTCTAGTTTCTTTAATAAATTTTATAAATTTATGAAATATGAAATTTATCAAATTTTATAAATCTTCGTATTCATGTACTATACAGCTCATCTTATATGCAGACATAATTATTGAATGTGGAACTTGTTTCCAATTACACAGATGACTTAATATCCACCTTATCATCTCTAACTAAGGATGTGGCTTTTTATTTTGAGGTGGCAACAGAACAGAGAAGAAAACAGTGAATTGAGTAATGGGCTTAGCATTGCTGCTGCCTGGTTGTGTACCTTCGGTAAACTTCTTTGGGATTTGGTATTAACTTACAAGTCCTTGTAGTTTAGACAGTTAAATATGACTAAGTGGCTGAACAAATTTTAATAGTATATGCGTCATTTATACTATTAATTTACCCAATAGACATTTAATTGATGACCTGCTAAAGGTGAGGCACTATTCTTGCTACTACTTTTAATATTTGATTTGGAGTCTGGTAACATTCTGGAACTTCCACTATCAATTTATGATGCTTACTTTCCCCTCCCTTACCAGGATGGCCATTTTTTTTTTTTTTTAAATCAGTAAGGTCACAGAGGGAGAAAAAAAAATTCAGGGCTAGACTTCCTGCTTTTAACATATAGAAGCAATTAGGTTGTGAGGGAATACATAGTATTTTGGATTTCTGCCTTCTTCCTTCCACAATTTTTTTAAAAAAGGCTTATTTGTTTTGTTTGTGTCTTATGCAATAGTAATCTTCGTTATGAGCTTAAATGACCAGGATCACTATTTCACGTCTTTGGAGATCGACCACAGAGGTAATAAGCAACTCTCATTAAATAACTGTATGCATCATGTTTCATGTAAAACTATTATTTGGATGTACGTCTTTGAGAAAAGACTTAAGCTCCTTTGAAAATACTTAGGCTCCTTTGAATGTCACTGTGATATTTACTAATAAGCTCAGTTTAAGGTGTAGCAACTAAGGTTTTGTGCTTTTTTTTTTTTAAGTTCAGTTCAGCAAATATATGTGGATAGCTTGTGGGTAAAATTATGTTTGTATTTATGGGAAAGCAGGCAATTTTATTAATGCCTATATTTTTCTAGTTCAGTGTTTGTCAAATGTCAAGTTTTAACATGTTGATCATAAAACCAATTGAATTGTGACCAGTATTTTAAAAGGAAAGGTTTACAAAACAGAAAGTAAAATATCAGTATACACTATGTAGTAAGTATTGATTACTAAACTTTGATTTTATTTTAGTACATATCCATATACTATGTCAGTGAGAAACATTTCTCAACTTTGTTTTTTCTTTTGAGAAAAATTCAAAAGCTAAAAAAGAATTTTGAAAACCAGGTTGTAAGTACACTTGGGGTAAAGGCACACTTCCTGTGGCATGAGATCCCTAGAACAACTGAGGGTGAGAATGGGAATGCACTCTTAACATAAACTTCTGCTAAAGCATAAGGATGTGAGTGCTGGGAGCAAAGCACTGCTCACCACCTCTGCAATTTTCTATTGCAGCATTTTAAGTAATTAGAAACAAGTGGACTGGAACCAAAGGTAAAGAGGGATGGTGATGGTGAAGGGTCAGATTGTATTCATTGCAGGGACATGGACAGCTGGAAGCCATCATTCTGAGCAAACTAACACAGGAACAGAAAACCAAACACTGCATATTCTCACTTATAAGTGGGAGTTGAACAATGAGAGCCTGTGGACACAGGGAGGGGAACATCACACACTGCCTGCCGCCTTTCGGGGCCGGGGGACAAGGGGAGAGAGAGCATTAAAACAAATACCTAATGCATTTGGGGCTTAAAACCTAGATGATGGGTTGACAGGTGCAGCAAACCACCATGGCACATGTATACCTATAAAACCACAAACCTGCACATTCTGAACATGTATCCCAGAACTTAAATTTAAATAAAAATAAGAATTTGTCTCTTCTATGGGTTTCAGAAGGCTACATTTGAAACTAGGACACCATAGTATCAAATCGTGTTCTCCATGCTCTGCTGTGTATTTCTTTTTTTATGGCAATGGATGTCTCTGACTGAACTGGTAATGGGAAGGCGTGTGGAGGGGACAAGTAAATAGTGTGGACTAAGGAAACTTGCTTAGTCTCTCCTAGAGGTGTTCCACTGCAGCTCCACTACTGTCTTCACAGGTAAGTGAGAAGTGCATACGCTTTGAGAAATGGAAGTCCAGGGTAAATGCTTTTATTTTAGGTTAATAAAATCTAACTCTAAAAAGAGCTTTTACTGAGGAGAGAGAGAAAGGCATCATCAAGGAAGCTGCAGTGTCACTACTACCTTTATTTCATCCTAAAGACCTCTCTTTGTCTTCTGGAGTTTCCTCCAGATACCAGTTTTAGAAAAGCCATGTTATCATTTCCTAATTAACTTTCCTAATTATATATATATATATATATATATTTATATTTTAGACAACCATGAAATATATATGTATATTTTAGACAAAAGTGAGACTTTGTCTCAAAAAACCCATATATACATATATATTATATATGTTATATATTTATTTATAATATGTTATATATACCTATATTATTTGTAAAATATATAATTATGTAATATAGCTATAACATGTTTTATATATAAATGTTTTCTATATATTATATATTTACATTTATATTATATATATATTTTTTTTCTGAGATGGAGTTTTACTCTTGTCACCCAGGTGGGAGTGCAATGGTGTGATCTTGGCTCACTGCAACCTTCTGCCTCCCGAGTGCAAGTGTTTCTCCTGCCTCAGCCTCCCAGGTAACTGAGATTATAGGCATGTGCCACCATGCCTGGCCAATTTTTTTGTATTATTAGTAGAGACGGAGTTTCACCATGTTGGCCAGGCTAGTCTTGATCTTACCTCAGGTGATCCACCCGTCTTGGCCTCCCAAAATGCTGGGATTATAGGCATGAGCCACTATGCCTGACCTATTTTAATTTTTTATTTTTTTGAGAGGGTTTTGCTCTGTTCCCCAGGCTAGAGTGCAGTGGTGTGATCTTGGCTCACTGCAACATCTGCCTCCCAGATTCCAGCCATTCTCCCACCTCAGCCTCCTGAGGAGCTGGGACTACAGTTGTGCACCACCACATCCAGCTAATTGTTATATTTTTAGTAGAGTTGGGGTTTTGCCATGTTAGCCAGGCTGGTCTTGAACTCCTGGCCTCAAGTGATTTGCCTGCCTCAGTCCCCCAAAGTGCTGGGATTACAGGTGTGAGCCACCACACCCAGCCTTTGAAATATTATTATAGGAAAAAAGAGGAGATGCACTTTATGTAGACGAGAACTTTAATTTATGCTGTGACAGTACCTAAAAGATAATCCTTTATTCATGCCTAAGATGAAATTGAGAGGTAAAATTGGATAACTTACACTCTTGCTTTAAAAATTTTTTTAACGTATATATAGGTTTTTCTGTATTTATCTCATTTTAGCCTATGTAAGTTATATCTTATACAAATCTAGGTTTCAGAGAACTATATGCAAAGAAACAGTGCAATAGAATTTTTTTAAAGCCATTGTTACTGTTAGAAAGCATAATACCTTTAAAATTACTTCTCATGTAAGGTATGTAGGCATTTCTGTGATCACATTAGAAATATGGTGTCTTCTGCCTAGTTTAAGATAGAAATTTTCCTTTTCTTCCCCTTCTTTATGCTGCTCAGATTTCCATGTTTGGTAGAACAAACTATAAGAGAAAATATTTAAAATGTCACATATTTAAGTAAATGTTTAATTATTTGAAAATTTTCTGGTCTTCAGAGATTTTGATTGCTGAATTGTTCTATAAATTAAGAGTAGTTTCCACAGAGTAATTATTTGAAAGTCACTGAAAGCAAGACACATGCCTAATGTAAATGTTTATTACACTATTGTACCTTTTTCTACCTCATAAAAATGAGAACAGTCTGTACTTTTCTGCTTTGTCATTCATAAGTCTTTTGGAGAAATGTATATTTTGTTTGGGGCTAGCAGTGCATTATGGGTATGTGCTAAGTGGTATAGAAATTTCGCTTTTTATTTTTTGCATAAAGAGTAATAAGATCAGTAGTCCATGTTTATTCAGGTCTACCCAGAGAGGGGCAATGTAAGGGGAAAACGAAGTTTGCAAAATATTTCATAGTAGGCTTTTTCTGAAAGTAACTTCAGACTTACAGAAGTTTGAAAATAGTACAAAGATACCTATATACCCATCACCCTGATTCCTGAAATACTTTACCATATTTGTTCATTATGTCTTTATTCTCCAAGTATCATATATGCCATTATATGCATATGTCACATTTTATATAGATATAAAGCGTGCATACACTGTATATATTTTTCTGAGCCATGTAGAGAGTAAAATGCAGACGTAATGTGCTTCTACTCCTAAATACTTCAGTGTGTATTCCCTCAAGAAAGGACATTTCTTCTACATAGCTATTGTACACGTCTACACTTCAAAATCAGAACATTTACACTGATACCATACTATGACATGATCTGCAGACCCTTTTCTAAAATGCCAGTTGTCCCACTATGTCCTTTAGTACAAAAGAAAGAAGATTTTTTTCCTGGTCTAGGAGCTCATCCTTAAGCACATGTTGCCTTTATTTGTCATTTTGTTTTTAATCTAGAACAGTTCCTCAGTCATTCTTTATCTTTTATAACCTTGACATTTTTGAAGAATGCAATCCATTTGTTTTGCAGAATTTCCCTTAGTTTGGGTGTATCTGGTTTTTCCTTATAAGATTCATTTTATGCATTTTTGGCCAGAATACCACAGAAGTACTATATATCTTACCAGAAAGCTGTAAGAGGCTTTTGATTCTTGCCTGCAAATGCATTTTCTAAACGATCAGTTTTAATATTATATGGAAAGCAGAGTCAGAGATTCTCACATATGTCAAGATATTCTAAGTGTTTCTCTAGTTATATTTATTCTCTAATTGCTTTTTCTCAAGAAAATGTGTGGCCTTCCAGGCAGCTTTTGCAAAGTGGAAGTTACTACATAAAATTAGGATAGCGTGTGGGGAAGAGCTTTATTAAAGCTTTAAGCTTTTGAGTATGTGTTCTATGTATGTAAATGAACATGGGCATCACAATGCAGGGATTGAGTGTTTAAACCCTTGGCCAAGAATGGTATAAATTATTTATTCTCGGAGTACTTCTGCTAAAACACTGAAATCAGTGTACTACTCTCCTTTTAGAAGTTTTACACCTTTCCAAGGCACACTTTTTTTTTTTTGTTTGTTTTTGGAGACAGAGTTTGGCTGTCACTCAGGCTGGAGTGCGTCCACACAATCACAGGCTCACTTCAGCCTCTATTTCCCAGTCTCCAGCAGTCCTCCCACTTCAGCCTCCTGAGTAACTGGAATTACAGGTGCATACCACCATGCCCAGCTGGTTTATGTAGAGATGGGGTTTTGCCATGTTTCCAAGGCTGGCCTCTAACTCCTGAGATCAATTGATCCATCCTCCTCAGCCTACCAAAGTGCTGGGATTACAGGCATGAGCCACCACTCCCAGCTTCCAAGTCAGACCCTTAAGTGTAATAAATAGGAGATAAGCAAGAACCCTGCTGGACCTGGTAAAAGCAAACAAACATGTATTAGTACTATTGTTTAAAATATTAGCCCCTTTTATATTCATGTCTTGTTCTTACTGCCTCTTAGAATTATCAAAAAAAGCTACTCTATAGTTTATTTGGCTTATATCTCAGCAGTAATAAGATTAGTCAACAGTATTGGCATCGTGGTTCTTTGTACATTCCTCCCTTATCCCACCCTCAAATTGATTTCAAATGGTCTCTTTCACTAGTCTAAGAATGTTTCTAGTAATTAGTTCAGATCCTGGCTTTAACATATATAATTGTTTCTTTATCTGTAAACAAAAGAGAATGAGTTTGTTTACAGTAGAAAGACTGCAAGAGTAGTCTGGGAATTTTGCTCCATTCTTTAAAAGTCCTCTAATAAAATAAACATGTCTTGTGTTTTGTTTTTACAATGTTTTATTAAACATTAGTATAGAGTGCCACTCTTTATATTCTATATCAAATAATTAGTTACATTTTCAATAATAACCTCTAGGTAATTTTTGGCATTAAAATCTACATTATAAAATAATTTGAAGGTATAATTTATAATCACTTTTGCTAAAATCACCTATTTGAAATTATGAGGTTTTCAAAGTTTATAGTGCCTTGGGAAAAATTTAAATGTTTCTTTGCTTATATATCTTTATTATAAGCTGTAGCATATATCATGTAGTTGTCAAGGATGCTGATAGATACTTAATATTTAAAGGTGACTTGTCTAAAGTTACTCAGCTGTCCAGGACTAGAATCTGGGCCTTTTGATAACAGTTTGTTGCTCTATTTACTTAAATGATGATTGGATTCATTAGAGTTTCTCTATTTTCATAGCTGGATCCGTGGTCCTATGGAAATACTGTGTGTGTGCTTATACGTGTATATATATACCTGTAAGTACAAAGTAGAAAATGAAAGTTCATTTTCTGCTTTTGTCAATTCTAGTCCTCAGAGATAACCTTTATTAATATACTGTCTCATCTTTGGTCACACTGTTTTCTCTGTATTCATAAGCATACTTGTGAAGCGTAATTTTTAAGCCAAAATAAATTTGCACAGTAATTTGCATATTAAAAATGCTGTTCTACACCTGGCCCCTTTTTAAAAACTGCAATATATTGTAGCCAACTTTTTATATCAGTATATATTGATCAACCTTATTCTTTTTAACTGCTGCATTATATTCCATTGCATAAATATACATAATTTAATTCAAGATATTTCCACTGGTTTGAATTTTTCAGCATTACAAGTAATGGTTCAATGAAATATTTAAGGTTTTGTGCACTTGTGGAATTAATTCCTAGAAGTACAGCCCTTATATTTTCATAGGTATTTCCAAATTGCCTTCCAAAATGCTTGTATCTCTTTACTTGCACTGTCAAGTCTAATAATTTTCACTTGGATTATCATATTTCTTATTCAGCCTATTTTTTACACTCTTAACTCTTTTTCTTTTATTTCCTTCTTTTTTTTTTTGAGATGGCCTCTTGCTCTGTGGCCCAGGTTGAAATGCAATGGCGTGATCACTGCTCACTGCAGCCTTGACCAACCAACCTGGGCTCAAGCAATTCTCCCAACTTAGCCTACTGAGTAGCTGGGACTACAGGTGCATACCACCACTCCCAGAGATAACCTTTTTTTTTTTTTTTTTTTTTTTTTGTATTTTTAGTAGAGATGGGGTTTTGTCATGTTGCCCAAGCTAGTCTCAAATTCCTGAGCTCAGGCAGTTCACCCATCTCGGCCTCCCAAAATGCTGGGATTACAGGCATGAGCCATTGCACCTGGCCCAAAAACTCTTTTTCTAACAGTAATATAAATTGTCTTTTACAGGCTATACTCAAATCATATGTTTCTTCTTTCAGAAATAGGTGTTAAGTGTGTCTAACATGAAATGTATAGATATAATTCTCATTGTGAAACCATAGCCTAGTTTATTTCAAATTACAATTTAAAATTCATATTTTTTAGAAAATTTTCTTAGATTAAACCCACCTAGTTCTAGGTACTACAGTCCCAAGATTTCTTTCTTTTTAACAAATTAAATATAGGTAACATGAAATTGTAGTCAAAGTATATTGGAACCTGGGAACTTCAATATTTGAACTTTGTTTTGAAATATAATTTGTTATATTATAAAAATATTATATATTGCACTGGGAAGTCAGGGACTTTTAAAAAAATTATCTTTGTATCTCCTACACTTTATAGAAAAGTGCTATTTATATAAAAAATTATTAATAGAAGTCTTCAGCTGTAAAGTCTGCTGTATAGACTTTAGATCAGCGATTGGCAAACTATGAGCCATGTGCCAAATCCTGTCCTTCACCTGTTTTGTAAATAAAGTTTTACTGGAACACATTCAGACTCATTCATGTACATATTGTCTACGATTTCTTCTCTGCTACTATGCAGAATTGAGTTGTTGCAATTGCGTGGCATCAAAAGCCTACAATATTTATTCTTTGGCTCTTTGCCAACCCATTTTAGATTATAAGCACTTTGGTATTAATATGTTGTTGTTTTCTTTCTATCGCTCATGGTAAGATGTTCTGCCCACATTGTGCATAATTTGTGAATTTATTCAAGGATTTATGCAAGTGTAGCTGCAAGGAAAAAAACCTTGAAGTGAACTTGCTAGGTTGAAGAGCATCTGTGTATATTAAATTTTGTTAGCTTTCACCTTCCCAAAGGGATTATTCCAGTTCATACTTAAACTATGAATTTTGCGATAGGGCCTCTTTCTTCATAGCTTTGCTAACTTAGTGCATTCACACACTTTACTAATCAGATAGAGGAAAATAATATTGTGAATTTGGTTTGCATTTCTGTTGTGTTTTTTTTTTTTAGTTTTTTTTTTTTTTAGATAGCATTTCACTGTTGTCGCCCAGGCTGGAGTGCAATGGGGCAATCTTAGCTCACCTCAAAACTCTGCCTCCCAGGTTCAAGCAATTCTCCTGCCTTAGCCTCAAAATAGCTGGGATTACAGCCGCCTGCCACCATGCCTAGCCAATTTTTTTGTAATTTTAGTAGAGACAGGGTTTCACCATGTTGACAGGGCTGGTCTCGAACTCCTGACCCCAGGTGATCCACCAGCCTCAGCCTCCCAAATGCTGGGATTACAGGCGTACACTACCACACTCATTTCATGTGTTAGACTGAGGTTATTTTCATATTTAAAGCCACTGTATTTCTTTTTCTTGAGCTATCTTTTAATGTCTTTCCTGATACATTTCTCAAGTCTGTGATACTCATATAAGATATATAGTGAACACGTGTCAAAGATATATTTGACTATAATGAGGGAACCAGCCTGATGACAAGGCTGATTCAGAGGGGGATGTGTGAGACTGAAGCATACATCATCAGTGAAAGAAAGCAAATTTTTACAGGGTAAAAACAAAATCACAATTTGAAGAGTTATTTTTTCTACTGGACAGAATTCATTTGCATTTTACCAGATAAAAATTACTGTTTTCAATTTATCTTTTACAAGTCATTTTCTAATTTCACAGAGTCTATTTTCTAATCAGTGGTAAATAGTCATTCAACGTTCTCCAGAGCATCAGGTGACTATTACGCAGGCTAATTGTTGATACTCGGGCTTGACATTAGAAGGACATGGCATCATCTTTTGGCCTTATTTTCAAGTTCTGGATAGTTTTTCTTAATATTTTTCTCTAATTGAAATGATTTCAACTGATATTATTTCTGTATGACTTAATAATGAGCTTCTAAGAAGGTCACATAGCTCACTATTGTCTCTTCTAAAACACACTCATCGTTCCTTTTTTCCTCTGTAGGAACTCATTATACAATGACAGATGGAGGCAGCATTAACAGTTCTGCACATTTACTGGATTTTTGGATCAACCAGTTCCAGGTGTTGGTGCATATCATGATTTCCATACTATTGACTGGGTGAGAGAAAAATGTACAGACAGAGAAAGGCATAGACGGGTAAGTGTTTTTAGTAACTTCTAAAAATATGGTGCATAATTAGATCATTTAATAATATATTTCTCCCAGTGATCTCAGGCTGCCAAAATATTTTTACATTTAATATAAATAAATAAATGTCTACGTTTCACATGTGGTACATATTTTTTTTCTTTTTCTGTGTTTAATTTTTTTAGTTTACACTTATACCCCGTATCATTCCAGAAAGGATTTCAGGTAGCTAAAAAACAAGGAAATACAATAAGAAGTCAAAATAAGAAGGAAAGGGAAAAATACAGCACAGGAGTTGGAGAGAACAGGCCAAGTTCAGGTTATGGAGATCAGCATGATTTTTGGCTTGGAGCAGCACAGCAGTTCAAAGGCGAAAAAGGAAACTCATTGTGTAACTCTTACCTATTGAAAAATAGGAAATCTACTGGGGGCAGATAGTTTTGAGGGATTTTGCTGTTTTCTTTTATCCCCTTTCCAGTGTTTGATTCTGAGATATTTTTCAACGTGGATCCCAAATAAATCATATTGAGTGTTGTAATGATTCACTAAGTGTTTTTCTTAAAAATGGCTTTAACATATAAAAGTATAATATATGGATCCTTTTTGTTTGTGGTCATGACTTACTGATAATGAAATCCAAAATTCATTTTATTATTTATTTATATTTAGAGACACAGCCTCACTCTTTTGCCCAAGCTGGGGTACAGTGGAGTGATCTTGGCTAACTGTAACCTCTGCCTACCGGATTCAAGCGATCCTCCTGCCTCGGGCTCCTGAGTAGCTGAGACTACAGACATGCACCACCATGCTTGGCTAGTTTTTATACTAAATATGTTTTAAAAAATATATGTGTGTGTGTGTGTGTGTGTGTGTATTTTGAGACAAAGTCACCCAGGTTGGAGTACAATGGTGCAATCTTGGCTCACTGCAACCTCTGCCTCTCAGGTTCAAGTGATTCTCGCACTCAGCCTCCCAAGTTGCTGGAATTACAGATGTGTGGCATCGTGCCAAGCTGATTTTTGTATTTTTAGTAGAGAGGCAGTTTTGCCATGTTGGCTAGGCAAGACTTGAACTCCTGGTCTCAAGTGATGCACTGACCTCAGCCTTCCAAAGTAGAAAATCTTATTGAAAAATAAAATTCCAAATCTCAAAAGGCCCTATATAATTTTGGTGTGGGAAATTTACTTGTCAATGCAAATGACTATTTACGCAAATTAATTATAAGCTTCCATATTAATGTATATGTGTGTGAAACCTAAAATTGAGATTACATTATATTGTTTATGAAAGGTACAGTTTTTGAGACTTATCAGATGACATATACTTTTAGGGCATATCTAAAAATAAAATACAGTACATAAATCAGTATTTTAATCCAGTGATTCTTAAGCTTTTTGGCCTCAGATTCCCTTTAAACTCTTAAACAATATTGAAGACCCCCAAGGAGCCTTTGTTTACATGTTTTTTTATCAACAGATATTTACCATATTAGACACTAAAACTGAGGAATTTTTTTAGAAAACTAATTCATTTTAAAATAACAGTAACAAACCCATTATATGTTAATATAAAATTTTTACAAAAATATATTTTCAAAAAAATTTAGTGAGAGACATCATGCTACATTTGTTATAAATCTCATTGTCTGGCTTAATAAAACACTGCTGGATTCTCATATCTGCTTTTGCATTCAATATGCTATATATTGGTTTTATGGAAGTATATGAAGAAAATTCAACCTCATACACAGATAATATAGTTAGAAAAGCTATGAGTATTTTAATAGTCTTTTAAGATTATTGCAAATACTATTCTTCGATACCACACTAAACTGACAATTGTTAATTTATTAAAGGTTAGTTTTAAGGTGTACTTTGAAACTGCATCAATGAATTTTGTCTTCTGTTACATTAACATGCATGGATTTTGAACCTTGAACTTTGAACACATGATTTTATAACATTATGCAATGGTCATTTGGAAAAATATTGATTCACTGATTTGTGTGGATCTTTTAAATGTTGATACTTTTATTGTATAATGTAATATTTTAAAAATCACATTTGTTAATTTTACCTTTGATCTCTTCAGAGAAGTATCTAAGTATTGGGAACCTATCATCCTCACAGTGATAGATACAAGTTTCCTAAAATTCTCATTTTTACTGGAGAGTTCAAATTCTATCATTGGAAACAAACACACATTTATTTTACTTAAAGATGACAGGATTACTTGATTTCATTATTGAGAAAATGCCTGTGAAATTCCCAAGTTTGAAAAACCGTAATTTGGTGTCATTCTTTCAAGTAAAAATGGTATTCCGTGTAAGTATTTAGTTTATTTTGCAACTCAAATAAATTACACAAGTGCTTTTCTTTAGGATATAACCTCATACTTCCACATGCAGCAGACATGGGTAGTTATGCATAGTTCTTAATTCATCACCCAAAATATTAAAAGACTCAGTGATTGAGCCATAGCAGTTTTTACTGCTTCATCAAAGATGCTCTTATTTGAACCTGGCATTTTATTTATTTATTTGATTTTACTGGGAAGCATGGCAGTCAAGAATATAATGACTGCCAGCACATTTGAGTGCCACTGCCTGATTTTTGCTAAGGAGCCAGCAGTTTTGCCACTGGTTTTGCGTTTTCAGCAAAAATGTCAACACAGTGAAAAAGGCACAGAATGCCTTATATTATTTTGTAAACAGTTTTATCTTGCAGAGTCCTTGAAAAGGTCTCGGGGATCTCCAAGGTGTCTGTGAATCATACTCTGAAAAATCACTATTTTAATCCAAAGTGCCTAGATCAGACACACTATAAATCCTGTGTCTTGTATGATCATTAGGTAAATAGAATTGTATTTAGAAGTATACATTCAGAGACATTAACAGGATTCAGGCTGGAATTTAAGTGTTTTTAAAGTGTGGTACCTGGGGAGTATCCATGACACTGTGTTCATAAACTTTTAGAGAAAACTGAGACCAAAGGAAACCAAAACAGGCTGGTGACAGTGGCTCCTGTCTGTAGTCCCAATGCTTTGGAAGGCTGAGGCAGATAATCACTGGATCCTGGGAGTTTGAGACCAGTGTGGGCAAATACAGAGACTATCTCTACACAACACAGCAAAAATTAGCTGGGTATAGTGTCTTGTGCCTATAGTTCTAGCTACTTTGGAAGCTGAAGTGGGAGGATCTCTTGAGCCTGGGAGTTCGAAGTTACAGTGAGTTATGATTGCATCACTGCCCTTCAACCTGAGTGACAGAGAAAGACCCTGTCATCCTTCAAAACAAAAAACAGTTTTTCTCTGAGTATGTTAATGGTTAGTCTACAGTCCTTGAAAACATTGCAAATGCTATAGCAATATATGAAGTAGCCGATATGTGTCCTAGCTAATTTTATTAATCATCTCTCTTCCTAGACCAATTAAAAAATAGTTTTCAATATTTGGATCCGTGCTTATATAAACAAAATTTTTTAAAGCTGGAAAATTCCACACATTTATATTCTATTGTTCTTAAAACATTCTTTTTTCTTTCTTTTTTTTTTGAGCAGAGACTCCCTCTGTTGCCCAGGCTGAAGTGCAGCGGTGTGATCTCGACTCCCTGCAACCTCTGCCTTTCAGGCTCAAGCAGTTCTCATGCTTCAGCCTCCCAAGTAGCTGGGATTACAGGTGTGCACTGCCATGCCTGGCTAATTTTGGTAGTTTTAGTAGAGATGGGGTTTTGCCATGTTGATGAGGCTGGTCTCAAATTCTTGGCCTCAAGTGATCCGCCTGTCTTGGCCTCCCAAAGTGCTGGGATTATAGGTGGGAGCCACTGTGCCTGGCCTACATTAAGTTTTAAAGTCTTTCTATGTCATTGCATATGCCCAACCTAATTCTTTTTTTCTGTCAACTTTTTTGTTATACTGGTAGGTAGCCTTCCTACCCCAGATTCTTTTGAAGCAAATTGACATTCTGTAATTTCAAATATTACTGTATTGGTATTTTACAAAATGGTTGCAGTTTAATTGTTGTTCCTTTTTTACCTATTAGCTTGCATATTTCTACAGATAGTTTACCCCGCATCAACCATTTGGATTCCCTGAAGTACAGATGGTACAGGAAAGGGAGAAATCTTGAAATACTAGGTTCCTCAGCATCCTCAAAGTTGACCAATGAGATTTTTTTGCTTGTTTGGTTGTTGTTTGTTTCTGTGTCTTCATGAACTCATGGATTTAAGTATATTTGTGTTTTTTATGGATTTAGGTATATGTGTGTTTTAACAATCACAGTTATTATCCTTATTGATGTTCATGTTATTCATTTTAGATTAGTGGGAGCTTATTTAGTTTGCTATCTGTGTCCTCTGTCATGTCCTTAAATAATCCTAATCCTAGTCCCAATTCATTGTAGACATTTCCTGCAGCAAAGCTAGAATCAGCCATTTTTCCAAGGAGCTCTGATTCCATTGAAGAAAACTATAATATAGGTAGAATCTGGGCAGTAGGTGGTACTTACTACTTCTGGGTTGGCTATTGCTTCTAGCCTCCTAAGTTTATATGACTCTTCTAATTTAAATTCATAACTATAGGGCTAAACCTTTAGTTCTGAAATCTGCATTTCCCTTAAGTCATGCCAAAAATCTGAGTATCACACACATAGTCATTTCATTTATCCCGCAATACACACATACAACACTGTCAAAATAACAGCACCAACACCATCACCAATAATGCCTACTGAAAAAATTTAGGTAATCTGCTTACAGCCTCCCAGGTAGCTTGGACTACAGATGCACACCACCATGCCTGGCTATTTATTTATTTATTAAAGAGACTGGGTCTCGCTATGTTACTCAGGCTGGTCTGAAACTCCTGACCTCAAACAATCCTCCTGCCGTTGCCTTCCAAAGTGCAGAGATTACAGGTGTGAGCTGCTGTGTCTGGCCTGTCCTTTATTTATTCCACCACAGTTATACATGCAAATTACTTTGTTGTGAAGTCCCTTGGGATAGTTTCTTCTGTGTCATTATGTTACCAGTTAGGTGCACCTTCGATTCATTTCATTTTACTTCAATTTTTAAGGTTTGCTTTTTAGATTTAGTTTTGTTTCTTTATAAATATATGAAATATTTCCATGACTCCAAAGTTAAATGTACAAAACAGGATGTTCAAAGAAGTCTAGTTTCTACCTCTGTCCCGTCCAACCTATTGTCTTCTGCCTCTTATAAGTAATAATTTACATTTTTAACTTTATGGTTTATCTTCTGATTTTTAAAAATATAAGCATATATATTTATACTCCTGTCTTTTATCATACTTTTAGCTATCTTGCTTTTTTCCTGCATAACACTACATCTATCTCATTCTTTCTTAATTGCTGCAGAATTTTCATTACGTAGGTATACTGCAATTTATTTATATGATGCTATATTGATGAACATTTAAATGATTTCCAGATTTTTGTTAGGAACAGTGATGATTGAATTCTCTATACATACAGCTTTTACTTGGTACACTATCAAGCAACTACTTAAGTGACATGACTGTGGTGCTGTGTAAGGAATTATATAAAGAAAACAGCAGTGACTCTGTCAGAAAATAATATTATCATGCTTTCTTACACATTATATTTGTTTTTATTGAGGAAAAGTAACATGGAGTTTAGTGATTATTTTTGAAAGAAATAATGTATTTTTAATTCTAAAGAATGGCCAATATCTGTATTTGGTTGCTTATAGGATAGAAGGAGTAAAATTGCCTCATTCAACTTAGAACTTACTGAGTCATTTTAATGGAGCATTGTCACTTCAAATAGACCCAGTGTTTGAAATGCACTGGGTCATTGAATTCCAGCTGCAACCCTCCTTCAGAACAGTTAAGCACTGAAGTCCTGGGCTGAGAATATGGCTTTTTTAAAGCAACAATCCTAGTAGAACAGAAGAGATATGGACTAGTTAGGGATAGGTTTAGAAATACATTCTTAGAGAGGTGAGACTTACCTTTTTGTATTTTAGTAGAGGGAGATCTGGATCAAATCTATTACTCTCTTGTTAATATCTCCTAACTTCCTACACTATATCCAATAGAGGACACTTTTGCCTTACACAGTAAAGAAAGAGCCTCTGGAGTCTACGAACGGGATTGGAGCTCTCCAAACCTGCCTATTAAAAGGCCTATAAGTTTTGGAGGTGATCCCTTTGTCCACATGATTATTCTGTAACACATTGTATTTATGGGCATGGCATTATTATACACAGATCCTATCTTTTAAAAAACATTATAATCCACTTAACTGCAGACCAGAGAATGACAGACAATTCAAACCATATTGTCTTACAAAGACATATATAAAAGATAGTTATGTGTGCCAATTGAAGTTCAAATTTAATTCAATTTAATACAATGTAGGTCAGATTTTATGTAGTTTGTGGACCCTTTGCACTCGTCTCAAGGTGCTTATTAAAATGCAGATCTTGGCTGGGCATGGTGGCTCACACTTGTAATCCCAGCACTTTGGAGGCCAAGGTGGGTGGATCACTTGAGCTCAGAAGTTCAAGATGAGCCTGGCCAGCATAGCAAGGTCCTATCTCATTTATTAAAAGAAAAACTTTTTAATAAAAAATAAAATGCAGATCTTGGGTAAAGATTTGCCATCTGCTTTACAGGTGTAATAACTGTCTATAATGTGGTGATTTTGCCCCAAACTTACCTTTTCCATTACTTAGTTCAGAAATTACTGTACCATGTATGGTAAATGAGAAAAATTGCTAAATTCTAGAATTGTGGCTTCTACTCATAGTTTGAAAAATGAAGCATAAATGTTTCTAATTTCAGATCAATAGGAAAAAGAATCAGCATGGGAAATGACAAAAAGTTTGTATGATATGTGGTTAGGATGGTTAATAGTAACACTAACAGCATTGGCATCAGGTAAAGAAAATTTTGCCAGCAATCCTTTTTTAATTAACAGAAGTATAAATCATTCTTCCCTCATTCTCTCCATTTTTTTTTCAGGTACTGTTGGATTTTAAAAAGCATTTGTTTCTCTTCTTCCAAAAATCTTCTTAAATATAAGACTAGGAAGCAGGTGGCTTCCAAGTCTAGTCTTGGCTCTGTCACTTTGTTTATCCAGCTTGGCTGATCTTTCTGGGCTCAGTTTCTATATTTGTAAAATAGGTGGTTTGGATCAGATGATCAATAAAGTATCTTTTGATGTTAACATAATAAATAGCCAATATGTATCGACTGCTTCCTATGTGTTGAACACCTTTCTAAAAACTTTACATGTATTTAAACCTCACGGCAATGCTATGGCATCAGTGCTGTCATTATCACCAATTTGCAGAGAGGGGACTGAAGCAGAAGAGAAGTAAGTTAGTCTGATTAAGGTCATACAGCTTAGTAAGTGGCTAAGCCAGGATTTGAATTAAAGCTGTCTAGCTCAAGACCCTGTCCCCTTCATCACCCTGCTATACAGCATGGCCACAAAGTCCCAATGTATGAGATTTTAAGAAATTGCTGTTGAGGACCTGAAAACAAATATTAAGCCCTGTTATAATCACTTTCAGCTTCCATGATGGAGGATTATGCTCAGAAGACCACAAAATTAAAATTTTTGTAGAGAATACAGGGAGGTACTGATAATTCTAATTGGCAAGCATAATAATTTTATGGCCTCTGTGTATGTAACTTACTGATGTTTTTATATGATAAGAAGGACCCAGATCTGACCATAAATTTGTGTATTTTTTATATTCTTAGAGTAAAATAATCTTGATATATGGTTTTCTGTACTTTAAGAAAAAACTATAAATATGAATCCTATGAGTTTTGATAATTATTTCTAACGGACATTAAATTTTGACGAGATATCATTTACGTATAAGTCTGTTAATCAAGTTATGGATTGAAAAGTAGGTTTCAGAACTGCCTGCCAAGTAGTTGTCTTTTGAAGATATTTCAGTAGCTTTTAACACTGTTTTTTGAATCACAATTAATTTGAAGCTTTTTAAAATTCCGAACAAAGATAGAAATTTTGTAAAAAATAACTCTTCAGTTTTAAAATATATGTTTATAACTAAAATGTGAAAATCTTAACTTTATATGTAGTTCTTAAATTACCCTTTATTTAGGAGTCTCCTGCTTTCTGCTCATCTTTTATCTAGATTGTTCTCAACTCCCAGAAGGTTGACTTATTTTTTGACCATCTCCAGCATATTTTTACAGGGCATTGGCCGAATTAATAGACATTGCTGCTGACTGGATGACCGGCCTAAAGGTGGGCATTTGCCTTACTGTGTTGTGGTACAACCTCGAACAGTGCTGCTGGGGATCTAATGAAACAACATTTGAAGAGGGGGATAAATGTCCATAGTGGAAAACATGGGCAGAATTAATCACAGGTCAGTTAGAGATAAGTCTTGCTTTGTCTCAAGATGAATTAATAACTGATGTAGCAAAATGTTTCCAATTCATTTAATTATAGAATGAATTACACGTTAGATGATTGCATCCACATTAAATGGATCCACCCTCAACACATTGCAGCAAGAAAGAATTAAGTGCAGTATTGTTTCAAGAAGTTTTGTATTAGTTAACTACGTAGTCATATAACAAATTCACTGGATTGTGATGCAAAAATATTTAAGCTGTAGTAGAAAAGAAGTGACAGTTACTGCAGTAGGATCTGTGTAAAGTTACTAAGAAATCCAGTTATTAAAACTAATATATTACCAAGATTGGGAAGTTTAAGTTATGAAAGTGTGATTATCAGATAATTTAGTAAAATCAACTTTCTAAGTAGAGATACATTAAAGAAAATCAGAGATTTTTATTTGTGACATAAAGCATTTAAATAATTCATGTACTGTGATCTACAAAGAACATTCTAGAACTTAGGGTGTTATATATATATTTTTTACATGATGACATATAGATGTATTTTTTAAATTTTGTTTTAGCTGAACTTCAGAGCTAAAAATTTGCAGTAAGATGAGGAGTATGCTGTTTCTCACCTGGCTTAATTGAATTGAGTTTAATTTAATGATCTGGAAATTTGCAGCAGAATGAAACCTGAGTGCTGATGCAATTTGTTTCCACCTCTGTTTCCAAAAAATGGTTTGTAGGCAGAGGTTGAAGTATACCTGAGTTGTCTTGGTAACAAGACTTTAGGGATTAGGAAAAAGATTAAATGGCCTCAAGGATCCTTGGTATATAGAGGCATTAATTTTTGGATTCTACTTAAATATTTTGTTCATATAAAGCTTTTACTATTGTGGAAATAAACTAGGAGACTTTTACACATTTTACTGAAGTTTCTTTTTTTTTTTTTTTTGAGATGGAGCCTCACTCTGTCACCCAGGCTAGAGTGCAGTGGCACAATCTTGGCTCACTGCAACATTGCCTTTGGGTTCAAGTGATTCTTCTGCCTCAGCCTCCCAAGTAGCTGGTGTTACAGGTGTGTGCCACCATGCTGGGATAATTTTTGTATTTTTAGTAGCGATGGAGTTTTACCATGTTGGCCAGGCTAGTTTGATCACCAGGTCAAACTCCTGACCTCAGGTGATCCACCCACCTCCATCTTCCAAAATGCTGGGATTACAAGTGTGAGCCACCATGCCTGGCCATTTACTGAAGTTTCTTATGGCAAGCATTTGCATTAGAGGTACAATGTAAATTAAAATTAATACTTTTGAATTATTTTCTTTTTAGGGTCCTGGTTCTTAAATCATGAACTATATAACATACATCTTCTGGGCTTTCAGTTTTGCCTCTCTTGCAGTTTCCCTGGTAAAGGTATTTGCTCCATATGCCTGTGGCTCTGGAATTCCAGGGGTAAGCCAAGTCATATTTAGTGTCATTAAACATTATTATGGTGCGTATCTTTTTACCCTTAGTGACAAAAAAGTATGCTTTGTTGGAGGGAGGGGCTGGTTTGTTCATAATATGAAAAAAGGCCACTGTGGCTGATTGTAGACATTGTTGAAAAACATTGTTCCCCATTGTCATTTAATCTTTTACTATGGAGGTTGATTTTTTTTTTTCCCTCACCACTAATTTAACACATGGCTAGGCAAATTTTCAGAAGATTTAGTTAAACATCAAGAGCCTGGAAAAAGTATCCTGTGACCTAGTGTTCTTTGATGGATTAGTTGATATTTTGCTGTTATGACCCTGATTTTAATACATTCATTCTCTTTTTGTAATTACTTTTTGATTAGATAAGTTAATTATTCTTGAATTTGGATATTTTATGCTTTGAGAAAGTAGTTGGTCACAGTGGGTCAATAGTACAAACTTTTGGGTTTTATTTTTCATTACAGTAAAGTTATATATAGATTGATTGAACTTGATTTGAACTTATTTCTTTTCTCCCTCTTTTATTTTTCTGTATTTAAATAAGTTACCAACTTTTTCCTAATGCATTTCTTTTTAAAATGGAATCGTAGTGATCTTTAAGGTTGTATTAAGAATATCTTTCATAAAAAGCAATATCATGCGTTATATAACAGTTTTCATTCATCTTTCTTGAAATATAAAACACAATTCTGCATAATTACAGTACTCAGAGAAAACATAATATTCTTATTTCTGACACAATGTCCAGAATATATTTAAAACATTATGCTTATTTTTACAACAGAAATATTCAAATTTGCCTCTTTCTTGGTTATGTAAGTATAATCCTTATAATTAAGATCTGTATTCATTTTAACATGGCCTGACATTTTGATTTTGTTCCTGAGATTCAGTTGCCCTCTCTCCTTTCTTGGGTAGAGAATTAGATCATGATATCAACCTATTATATGTAGCATAATAGGTAAAATTTTTGAAAAACTAACCGTAAATTTTTCTATAGGTTGCTAAAATTTGCAAGGTCGTTTTTGTGTGTAAAACAAGAAAATAACTTGGATTTGTTAAATTCTTATGCTTCTGAAAGGAAATTAAGCTGCCTTAATCTTTGCCTTGTACATTAAAACTATTTTGAGTGCACTCATTATCAGAGGTTACTTGGGAAAGTAGACTTTAATAATTGAAACCATCACATCAGTCCTGGCTGCGGCATCAGGCTTGAGTTTAGGAAAAGAAGGTCCCCTGGTCCATGTTGTCTGTTGCTGCAGAAATAGCTTTTCCCACCTCTTTCCAAAGTATAGCACAAACAAAGCTAAAAAAAGGAAGGTAAGTGTCTTTTGTAGTTAATTTGACTGAAAAATATCTATTATATAGAGTTTAAGTAAATAATTTCTTAGTGTAAAAATAACAAATTCTGTACTCAGATTAAAAATTTTGAGATGAATTTGTGCTGTTTTGCTTTTCCTGAATAATCTACAACACGTTTCTAGAACCCATTCCCAGTGTTGCTGACTTAGTCTTATATTATAGACAGCTGATGTCCATTGGGTTTTAGTTGCGTTTCACAGAGATCTTTATGTGTAAATTAATTTTGATTATTTCTAATTTATGTTCTGGAATGTAACAATTGACCATTTGAAGAAATACTTTAGGTAGCTTTGGATATTTGCTGGATTAAAGTAGTAAAAGGAATACAGACTCTTGGCCAGGTGCAGTGGCTCATGCTTAGAATCCCAGCACTTTCGGAGGCCAAGGTGAGCAGATCACCTGAGGTCAGGAGTTCACGATAAGCCTGGCCAAAATGGTGAAACCCCATTTCTACTAAAAATACAAAAATTAGCTGGGCATGGTGGTGGGCACCTGTAATCCCAGCTACTTGGGAGGCTGAGGCAGGAGAATCACTTGAACCCGGGAGGCAGAGGGTACAGTGAGCCGAGACTGTGCCACTGCACTCCAGCCTCGTTGATGAGAGAGAAACTTCATCTCAAAAAAAAAAAAAAAAAAGGAATACAGACTCTTCGACAAATAATTACAAATAAAACCTTATATGTGTAGTTGGCTTTGTAGTGGTGAGAAGTAGACAATGACCAACTGGAGAGTTAGAGAGAGGACATGGGAAGTGTGTCCTTGGATTTTTCTTTTCCTTCAATTTTATTGTAGAGGTGTTGGTTGGTGAGACTGCAACTTGAGAAGCTGTTGTGTGTGCTTTCAGAATGAGGCTCTCTAGATTGACAGTATTTTAGCAGTATTTCAGAGGGCATACGGTAGTGAAAATACAGGGAATCTTACTAGATCTTCACTTCCCTGCGTATCTTGCTAGGATTTGGCATAGAGTAATTATTTATGGTGGAGTAGTTAGCCCTAAAATTTGAAGAAATGATATCCTATTTAAAAATAACCCTCCATCCCAGTTACTGCCCCCCCTTATCTGCACAAACGTACATCTTGCAAACTTGTCTAGATGAATTGCCTCCTCTTCTTTACACCCCACTCACATGAGTATATCTGGCAAAAATGTTTTTCTTTTTAACTGAATAGTAAATGTATAACTGACATTCGAATTAAAGCACAGGAGGAGAAAACAAATCTTAATAGAAGAAATGAATACTTGCCCTTTACTTAGGGAGCAAGGAAAACATGCAAGTTAAATTCAGAAAAGCCATTTGGAAAATTCAAGTGACATAAAGAATTTTTATTTGGTATGTTTGAATTTCTAAGAAATCATGAAATAAATCATATCATCTTTCTAGGTGCTATCAGCTGCCTCAGCTACAGGGATTTCTGTAGTTTTTGGTGCATCAATTGGAGGAGTTCTTTTTAGCCTGGAGGAGGTAGGTGAAAAGAATACAACCATTAAAATTATATGTAATTACCATTACAAATATATTTTAGCACACATTTGTTTTATAGGTGATGTAATAGGTAGAGACTTTGTTTTCAAACTTATTTTTCTAAAGTTGTTTTCTACTAATTCTTTCATAAAAAGTAAATGCTATTCATGTTCCATGCCCAAAGGAATTTTTTTAAAATTTATTATTTGTGTATAAATATTAGTAATTATTTAAAACCTAACTTTACTTTGTTGACATATTTAAAAGTAAGAAGATGCGAATTTGACTTAATAGAGGACATGTGAAACAATCTATTCTCAGTGGCTTATCTGTGTAATTTTAGTAGAGATAAGGTTTTGGCCAGTCTGTGTGTGTGTGTTTTATTTTTTTAGATGGAGTTTTGCTTTTGTTGCCTCAGGCTAGAGTGCAATGGTGCCATCTCAGCTTACTGAAACCTCCACCCCCCGGGTTCAAGCAATTTTCCTGCCTCAGCCTCCCAAGTCGTTTTTATTTAAAAATTTTTAATCAATTCCTACGTTGTATCTTAAAGTTTTCCCCATGTGATTATTTCTGATACAGTTTAAGGAAATAATTTTAGTCACTTCAGTGAATTATTTTGTTTTTGTTTTCTTATTGGTGTTTAAGACTTTTCTTTTTACATAAAAATGTGACCAGGAACGGGTTTTTTTTTTTTTTTTTTAATTTTTAAATCCATTTTTTTTTTTGACAAATACCAGATGTTTATGTTAATGGGGTATAATGTGATGTGTCTATACATGTATACATTGTGGAATAATCAAATCAGAGTGATTAGCAAATCCCTCAAATATTATTTCCTTATGGTGAGAACATTTAAAATCCTCATTTTAGCTATTTTGAAATATATAATACATTATTATTAACTGTAGTCACCTTACTGTGCAACAGAACACTAGAACTTTTCCTCCTCTGTAACTTCATACCTGCTGACTAACATCTTCCCTTTCCCTGTTCCCCTCCCCAACCCCAGCCCCGGGTAATTCCCTTTTGACTCTCTACTTCCTTGTTTTTTTTTTTTTTTTTT
>NW_022436982.1:18605576-18647959 GCF_009761245.1 Sapajus apella
AGGTTTTGGCCAGTCTGTGTGTGTGTGTTTTATTTTTTTAGATGGAGTTTTGCTTTTGTTGCCTCAGGCTAGAGTGCAATGGTGCCATCTCAGCTTACTGAAACCTCCACCCCCCGGGTTCAAGCAATTTTCCTGCCTCAGCCTCCCAAGTCGTTTTTATTTAAAAATTTTTAATCAATTCCTACGTTGTATCTTAAAGTTTTCCCCATGTGATTATTTCTGATACAGTTTAAGGAAATAATTTTAGTCACTTCAGTGAATTATTTTGTTTTTGTTTTCTTATTGGTGTTTAAGACTTTTCTTTTTACATAAAAATGTGACCAGGAACGGGTTTTTTTTTTTTTTTTTTAATTTTTAAATCCATTTTTTTTTTTGACAAATACCAGATGTTTATGTTAATGGGGTATAATGTGATGTGTCTATACATGTATACATTGTGGAATAATCAAATCAGAGTGATTAGCAAATCCCTCAAATATTATTTCCTTATGGTGAGAACATTTAAAATCCTCATTTTAGCTATTTTGAAATATATAATACATTATTATTAACTGTAGTCACCTTACTGTGCAACAGAACACTAGAACTTTTCCTCCTCTGTAACTTCATACCTGCTGACTAACATCTTCCCTTTCCCTGTTCCCCTCCCCAACCCCAGCCCCGGGTAATTCCCTTTTGACTCTCTACTTCCTTGTTTTTTTTTTTTTTTTTTAAAAAAAAAAAATATATATATATATGATTTTTTAAAATTGCATTTTAGCTTCTGGGGTACATGTAAAGAACATGCAGGAGACTGGGCGCGGTGGCTCACACCTGTAATCCCAGCACTTTGGGAGGCTGAGGCGGGCGGATCACGAGGTCAAGAGATCAAGGCCATCCTGGCCAACATGGTGAAACCCCATCTCTACTAAAAGTACAAAAATTAGCTGCGTGTGGTGGCCCATGCCTGTAGTCCCGGCTACTCCGGAGGCTGAGGCAGGAGAATTGCTTGGACCTGGGACGCTGAGGTTGCAGTGAGCTGAGGTGCGCCCTTGCACTCCAGCCTGGCACTGGGCGACTGAACGAGACTCTGTCTCAAAAAAAAAAAAAAAAAAAAAAGAACATGCAGGATTGTTGCATAGGTACATACATGGCAATGTGGTTTGCTGCCTCCATCCCTATCACCTATATCTGGCATTTCTCCCCATGTTATCCCTCCCCATTTCCTTACCCTTCACTGTCCCTCCCCTAGTCCCCCCACCCACAGACCTCAGTGTGTGATGCTCCCCTCCCTGTGTCCGTGTGTTTTCATTGTTCAACACCCGCCTGTGAGTGAGAATGTGCGGTGCTTGATTCTCTGTTCCTGTATCAGTTTGCTGAGAATGATGGTTTCCAGGTTCATCCATGTCCCTACAAAGGACACAAACTCATCATTTTTTATGGCTGCATAGTATTCCATTGTGTATATGGGTGACATTTACCCTGTCCAGTCTAACACAATGGACATTTGGGTTGGTTCCAAGTCTTTGCTATTGTAAACAGTGCTGCAATGGACATTTGTGTGCATGTATACTTATTACTATAAGGATGATTTATAATCCTTTGGATATATACCCAGTAATGGGATTGCTGGATCAAATGGAATTTCTATTTCTAGGTCCTTGAGGAATCGCCACACTGTCTTCCACAATGGTTGAACAAATTTACACTCCCACTAACAGTGTAAAAGTGTTCCTATTTCTCCACATCCTCTCCAGCATCTGTTGTCTCCAGATTTTTAAATGATCGCCATTCTAACTGGCGTGAGATGGTATCTCAATGTAGTTTTAATTTGCAATTCTCTAATGACCAGTGATGATGAGCATTTTTTCATATGTTTGCTGACCTCATATATGTCTTCTTTTGAAAAGTGTCTGTTCATATCCTTCACCCACTTTTGAATGGATTTGTTTTTTTCTTGTAAATCTGTTTTAGTTCTTTGTAGATTTTGGATATATGTCCTTTGACCGATGGGTAGATTGCAAACATTTTTTCCCATTCTGTTGGTTGCCAGTTCACTTTAATGATTGTTTCTTTTGCTGTGCAGAAGCTCTGGAGTTTAATTAGATCCCATTTGTCTATTTTGGCTTTTGTTGCCAATGCTTTTGGTGTTTTAGTCATGAAGTCCTTGCCTATGCCTATGTCCTGAATGGTTTTTCCTAGGTTTTCTTCTAAGGTTTTTATGGTTTTAGGTTTTATGTTTAAGTCTTTAATCCATCTGGAGCTAATTTTCGTGTAAGGTGTCAGGAAGGGGTCCAGTTTCTGCTTTCTTTACATGGCTAGCCAGTTTTCCCAACAGCATTTATTAAACACAGAATCCTTTTCCCATTGCTTGTTTTTGGGAGGTTTGTCAAAGATCAGATCATTGTAGATGTGTGGCACTGCCTCCGAGGTCTCTGTTTTGTTCCATTGGTCTATATCTCTGTTTTGGTACCAGTAGCATGCTGTTTTGACTACTATAGCCTTGTAGTACAGTTTGAAGTCAGGTAGCATGATGCCTCCATCTTTGTTCTTTTTGCTTAGAATTGACTTGGCTATGCAGGCTCTCTTTTGGTTCTATGTGAAGTTTAAGTTGTTTTTTTCCAGTTCTGTGAAGAAGGTCATTGGTAGCTTGATGGGGATAGTGTTGAATCTATAAATTACTTTGGGTAGCATAGCCATTTTCACAATATTGATTATTCCTAGCCATGATCATGGAATGTTTCTCCATCTGTTTGTGTCCTCTCTTTTTTCATTGAGCAGTGGTTTGTAGTTCTCCTCGAAGAGGTCCTTTACATCCGTTGTTAGTTGTATTCCTAGGAATTTTATGCTCTTTGTAGAAATTGTGAATGGCAGTTGATTCTTGATTTGGCTCTCTTTAATGTGTTATTGGTGTATAGGAATGCTTGTGATTTCCACACATTGATTTTGTATCCTGAGACTTTGCTGAAATTGCTTATCAGTTTAAGGAGATTTTGGGCTGAGATGATAGGGTCTTCTAAATATACAATCATGTCATCTGCAAAAAGAGACAATTTGACTTCCTCCTTTCCTAACTGAATACACTTTATTTCTTTTCCTTGCCTGATTGCTCTGGCTAGAACTTCCAATACTATATTGAATAGGAGTGGTGAGAAAGGTCATCCTTTTCTAGTGCCAGATTTCAAGGGAGTGCTTCCAGTTTTTGCCCATTCAGTATGATATTGGATGTGGGTTTGTCATAAATAGCTTTTATTATTTTGAGATACATTCCATTGATACCTAGTTTATTGAGGGTTTTTAGCATAAAAGGCTGTTGAATTTTGTCAAAGGCCTTCTCTACATCAATTGAGATAATCATGTTTTTGTCTTTGGTTCTGTTTATGTGGTGAATTAGACTTACAGGCTTGCGTATGTTGGGCCAGACTTGCATCCTCGGGATGAAGCCTACTTGATAATGATGGATAAGCTTTTTTGATGTGCTGTTGCAATCGGTCTGCCAGTATTTTATGGAAGATTTTTGCATCTATGTTCATCATGGATATTGGCCTGAAGTTTTCTTTGCTTGTTGAGTCTCTGCCGTGTTTTAGTATCAGGATAATGTTGGTCTCATAAAATGATTTGGGGAGGATTCCCTCTTATTGGATTGTCTGGAATGGTTTCAGAAGGAGTGGTACCAGCTCCTCTTTGTATGTCTGGTAGAATTCAGCTGTGAACCCATCTGGACCTGGGCTTTCTTTGGTTGGTAAGCTATTAATTGCTGCCTCAACTTCAGCCCTTGTTATGGGTCTATTCGGGGTTTTGACTTCTTCCTGGTTTAGGCTTGGGAGGGTATAAGTGTCCAGGAATTTATCCATTTCTTCCAGGTTTACAGGTTTATATGCATAGAATTGTTTGTAGTAATCTCTGATAGTGGTTTGTATTTCTGTGGAATCAGTGGTGATATCCCCTTTATTTTTTCTTTATTGTATCTATTTGATTCTTCTCTCTCTTTTTTTTTTTTTTATTAATCTGGCTAGTGGTCTATTTTGTTGATCTTTTCAGAAAACCAGCTCCTGGATTTGTTGATTTTTTTGAAGGGTTTTTTGTGTCTCTATCTCCTGCAGTTCTGCTCTGATCTTAGTTATTTCTTGTCTTCTGCTAGCTTTTGAGTTTTTTTGATCTTGCTCCTCTAGCTCTTTCAATTTTGATGACAGGGTGTCGATTTTAGATCTTTCCTTGCTTCTCATGTGGGCATTTATTGCTATAAATTTTCCTCCAGACACTGCTTTAAATGTGTCCCAGAGACTCTGGTATGTCATGTCTTCATTCTCATTGATTTTGAAGAACATCTTTATTTCTGCCTTCATTTCATTGTTTATCCAGTCATCATTCAACAGCCAGTTATTCAGTTTCCATGAAGTTGTGCGGTTCTGAATTAGTTTCTGAATTCTGAGTTATAATTTGATTGCACTTTTGTCTGAGAGACTGTTATGATTTCCGTTCTTTTCCATTTGCTGAGGAGTGATTTTCTTCCAATTATGTAGTCATTTTTAGAATAGGTGACATGTGGTGCCCAGAAGAATGTATATTCTGTGAATTTGGGGTGAAGAGTTCTGTAAATGTCTATTAGGTTTGCTTGGTCCAGGTCTGAGTTCAAGTCCTGGATATCCTTGTTAATTTTCTGTCTCATTGATCTGTCTAATATTGACAATGGGGTGTTAAAGTCTCCCACTATTATTGTGTGGGAGTCTAAGTCTCTTTGTAGGTCATTAAGAACTTGCTTTATATATCTGGGTGCTCCTGTATTGGGTGCGTATATATTTAGGATCATTAGCTCTTCTTGTTGCATTGATCCTTTTACCATTATGTAATGCCCTTCTTTGTCTCTTTTGATCTTTGTTGGTTTAAATTCTATTTTATCAGAGACTAGGATTGCAACTCCTGCTTTTTTTTTTTTTTTTTTTTTTTTTTTTTTTTTTTTTTTTTTTTTTTTGCTTTGTGTTTGCTTGGTAAATCTTTCTCCATCCCTTTATTTTGAGCCTATGTGTATCCTTGCATGTGAGTTGGGTTTCCCAGATACAGCACACTAATGGGTTTTGACTTTTAATCCAATTTGCTAGTCTGTGTCTTTTGATTGGGGCATTTAGCCCATTTACATTTAGGGTTAACATTGTTATGTGTGAATTTGATACTGCCATTTTGATGCTAGCTGGCTGTTTTGCCCATTAGTTGATGCAGTTTCTTCATTGTGTTGATGCTCTTTACCATTTGATATGTTTTTGGAGTGGCTGGTACTGGTTGTTCCTTTCTATGTTTAATGCTTCTTTCAGGAGCTCTTGTAAAGCAGGACTAGTAGTGATGAAATCTCTGAGCAATTGCTTGTTCATAAAGGATTTTATTTCTCCTTCACTTACGAAGCTTAGTTTGGCTGGATATGAAATTCTAGGGTGAAAGTTCTTTTCTTTAAGGATGTTGAATATTGGCCCCCACTCTCTTCTGGCTTGTAGGGTTTCTGCCAAGAGATCCACTGTGAGTCTGATGGGCTTCCCTTTGTGGGTAACCCGACCTTACTCTCTGGCTGCCCTTAGCATTTTTTCCTTCATTTCAACCTGGTGAATCTGACGATTATGTGCCTTGGGGTTGCTCTTCTTGAGGAA
Source organism: Sapajus apella (assembly GCF_009761245.1). Lineage (NCBI taxonomy): Eukaryota > Metazoa > Chordata > Mammalia > Primates > Cebidae > Sapajus > Sapajus apella. Next base: position 18,611,192 of record NW_022436982.1, read on the forward strand.
TATCTTTGTGGTGTTCTCTGTATTTCCTGGACTTGAATATTAGCCTGCCTTGCTAGGTTGGGGAAGTTCTCCTGAAAAACATCCTGAAAAGTGTTTTCCAGCTTGGATTCATTCTCTCTGTCACAGTCAGGTACACCTATCAAATGTAGATTAGGTCTTTTCACATAATCCCATATTTTTGTAGGCTTTGTTCATTTCCTTTTACTCTTTTTTTTCTCTAATCTTGCCTTCTCATGTTATTTCATTGAGTTAATCTTGAGTCTCTGATGGCTTTTCTTCTATTTGGTCGATTCAGCTGTTGCAACTTGTGTATGCTTCATGAAGTTCTTGTGTTGTGTTTTTCAGCTCTATCAATTAATTTATATTCCTCTCTAAGCTGTTTATTCTCATTAGCATTTTGCCAAACCTTTTTTCAAGGTTCTTAATTTCTTTGCATTGGGTTAGAACATGATCTTTTAGCTCAGAGAAGTTTCTTATTACCCACCTTCTGAAGCCTGTTTCTATCAATTCATCAGACTCATTCTCCATCCAGCCTTGTTACCTTGCTGGTGAGGAGTTGTGATTCCCTGGAGGAGGAGAGACTTCTGGTTTTGGGTGTTTTCATCCTTTTTGCACTGGTTTCTTCCCATCTTGTGTATTTATTTACCTGTGGTCTTTGTGGTTGTTGACTTTCAGATGAGGTCTCTGAGGATGTCCTTTTTGTTGTTGATGAAGTTATTTCTTTCTGTTTCTTAGTTTTTCTTCTAACAGTCAGGCCCCTCTGCTGTAGGACTGCTGGAGGTCCACTCCAGGTCCTGCTTGCCTGGGGATCACCTGTAGCAGCTGCAGAACAGTAAGGGTTGCTACCAGTTTCTTCTTTTTTATCTTTGTCCCAGAAAGATACCTGCCAGATGTTAGCCTAAGCTCTCCTTTATGAGGTATCTCATTGGTTATATGGGGCATGGGGAGGTTCTTGAGGAGGCAGTCTGTCCCTTATAGGAGCTCAAGTGCTGAGCTATGAGCTCTGTTGTTCTGTTCAGAGCTGCTGGGCAGGTACGTTTAAGTCTGCTGCAGAAGAACACATAACCACATTTTTTCCCCAGGTGCTCTGTCCTGGGAAAGTGGGGCTTTATTTATAAGTTTCTGTCATTCTGCTGCCTTTTCTCAGAGATGCCCTGCCCAGTGAATAGGTAGCCTAGTCACAGTCTGCCAGCACAGGCATTGCTGAGCTGCCGTGGGCTTTGCTCAGCTGCTATGTGAACTTCCTTGCAGTTTTGTTTATAGGGGTATAGTTAGAACTGCCTTGGTAATGGTGGTCTGCCTCAGTAATGGTGGACTGTCTCTGTAATGGCAGACCACGTCGGTAATGGCGGATTGCCTTGGTAATGGTGGACTGCCTCGGTAATGGTGGATGCCCTTCCCCCAACAGAGCTGGACCGTCCCGGGTTCAGCTGTGCTTGCTGTGAAACTCTCAATCCAGAGCATTTCAGATTGCTGATCTTTGTGGGGGTGGGACCATCCGAGCCAGATCACCTGGCTCCCTGTTTCAGCCCCCTTTTTTTTCAGTTGAACGGGCAACTCTGTCTCCCAGGCGTTCCAGTCACCAGTTGAAATGGTACCTGGATTTGTGTGAGGTTTTTGTGTGGAGACCTGCTGCGCTGGCTGAAACAGCTGTGCTGGAGACTCGTGGTGCTTTTCCGCCTGGGAATCTTCTTATCTGTGAGCAGTAAAAATTCGTTGGGAAGTGCAGTGATCACTCACCCTCTGTGTTTTCGCTAGGAGCTGCAATCCAGAGCTGTTCCTATTCGGCCCTCTTGGATCCTCCCACTACTACTTTGAGTTTAAATTTTTTAGTTCAAAAATGTTTTCAAATTTACTTTTTTCTTTTAGTTGTTTGTATTCTTTTTTCTCCTTTTAATATAGAAGAGGCAAATTAAATAAATTATAAGCTAACAGGAGTTAATGATACATTTATTTTTATTAATATTTTTCATACTTTCAGTTCTGGGGTACATGTGCAGAATGTGCAGGTTGGTTACATAGGTATACACGTTCCATAGTGGTTTGCTGCATCCATCACCCCATCATCTACATTAGCTATTTCTCCTAAAGCTATCCCTCCCTTATCCCTCACCCCCTGCTATCCCTCCCCTAGTCCCCTAACCCCCAAGAAGCCCCAGTGTGTGATGTTCCCCTTCCTGTGTCCATGTGTTCTCATTGTTCAACTTCCACTTATGAGTGAGAACATGCAGTATTTGGTTTTCTGTTCCTGTGTTAGTTTGCTGAGAATGTTGTTTTCCAGCTTCATCCATGTCCCTGCAAAGAACATGAACTTATCCTTTTTTATGGCTCATAGTATTCCGTGTGTATATATGCCAAATTTTCTTTATCCAGTCTATCGTTGATGGGCATTTGGGTTGGTTCCAAGTCTTTGCTATTGTGAACAGTGCTGCAATGAACATGTGTGCATCCGTCTTTGTAATAGAATGATTTATACTTCTTTGGGTATATACTCAGTAACGGGATTGCTGGGTCAAATAATGTTTCTGTTTCTAGATCCTTGAGAAATTGCCACACTGTCTTCCACCATGGTTGAACTAATTTACACTCCCACCAACAATGTAAAAGCATTTCTATTTCTCCACATCCTCTCCAGCACCTGTTGTCTCCTGACTTTTTAATGATAGTCATTCTAACTGGCGTGAGATAGTATCTCATTGTGGTTCTGATTTACATTTCTCTAATAACCAGTGATGATGAGCTTTTTTTTCATGTTTGTTGGCTGCATAAATGTCTTCTTTTGAGAAATGTCTGTTTATATCCTTTGCCCACTTTTTGATGAGGGTTTCTTTTTTTTTTTTGGTAAATTTAAGTTCTTTGTAGATTCTGGATATTGGCCCTTTGTTGAATGGAGAGATTGCAAAAATTTTCTCCCATTCTGTAAGTTGCCTGTTCACTCTGATGATTGTTTCTTTTGCTGTGCACAAGTTCTTTAATTAGATCCCATTTGTCAATTTTAGCTTTTGTTGCCTTTGCTTTTGATGTTTTATTTATGAAGTGTTTGCCAATGCCTATGTCCTGAATGGTATTGCCTAGGTTTTCTTCTAGGGTTTTTATGGTTTTAGGTCTTATTTTTAAGTCTTTAATCCATCTTGAGTTAATTTTTGTATAAGGTGTAAGGAAGGGATCCAGTTTCAGTTTTCTGCATATGGCTAGCCAGTTTTCCCAACACCATTTATTAAATAGGGAATCCTTTCTCCATTGCTCGTTTTTTTCAGGTTTGTCAAAGATCAGATGGTTGTAGATGTGTGGCATCTGTTCTCTTCCAATGGTCTATATATATGTTTTGGTACTAGTACCATGATGTTTGATTACTGTAGCCTTGTAGTATAGTTTGAAGTTAGGTAGCATGATGCCTCCAGTTTTGTTCATTTTGCTTAGAATTTTCTTGGCTATGTGGGCTCTTTATTGGTTCCACATGAAATTTAAAGTAGTTTTTTCCAATTCTGTGAAGAAAGTCAGTGGTAGCTTGATAGGGATAGCATTGAATTTATGAATTACTTTGGGCAATATGGCCATTTTCATGATAATGATTCTTCTTAAGATGGTACATTTATTTTTAACTACAATGATTGAATGTCAAACTCATTTTGAAAATAAAACATTGCTAGGTATTCTAAATATTTATTAGACATTTATGATCAATGGATACTGTGAATTTGTAATGATGATCACCATCTCCAAAAATAATATTTTTTCTTATTACAGTAAAACCCATTACATGTAAATTCTAACTACAGCAGCATTTAGAGCTAGAATATTTATCATTCAAGTTATAATATATCAGAAACAACTTATAAAATAATAACATTAATTTTTTTTCCTTTTTTTAGGTTAGCTATTGTTTTCCTCTCAAAACTTTTTGGAGATCTTATTTATTTTATTTAATTTTTTTGAGACAGAGTCTTGCTCTATTGCTAGGCTGGAGTGCAGTGGTGTGATCTTGGCACACTGTGACCTACACCTCCTGGGTTCAAGAGATTCTCCTGCCTCAGCCTCTCAAGTAGCTGGGGTTTTACCACATTGCCCAGGCTGGTCTAGAACTCTTGAGCTTGTGCGGCCTACCTTGGTGTCCCAAAGTGCTGGAATTACAGGTGTGAGCCACTGTGCCCACCTTTTTTTTTTTTTTTTTTAAGACAAGGTCTCACTTTGTCACCCAGGCTAGAGTGCATTGGGGCCTGGTCTTGGCTCATTGCAGCCTCAACCTCCTGGTCTAAAGTGATCCTCCTGCCTCAGCCACCCAAGTATCTGGGACTGTGGGCACACACCATAATACCTGGCTAATTTTTTGTATTTTTAGTAAAGATGGGGTTTTGCCATGTTGCCCAGGCTGGTCTTGAACTCCTGAGCTCAAGCATTCTGCCTGCCTAAACCTCCCAAAGTGCTGGGATTACAGGTGTGAGCCATTGCGCCTGACTCGGACAGACATTTTCTGAAACAGAACTGGCAATGAGCTGGTTTAACGTTTTGAAAGTGATTCTTCACTTCCTAGTTCTTAATTATAATATACCTGTTAAGATCTGTAAGATCCTGAAGACTTATAAGATCATAAAGCCATATGAGAATGAAGATTGAAAGCTGAGCACAATATTCGGGATTTTAGGAACATTCTTAGTTGTGCTGTCTGCCTAAAATTAGTCCTTATTACTTCCATCCTTTGACTGACTTCAAGTTTTCTTCATAGCCCTTTCAAGGTTTTTTTGGCCATCCAGAGTAAAATAATTTCTAAATGATAACTCTGTGTGTCTCCAACTTGTCTTGTGTATTTGCTGTGTACAATGTATTGCTAGACTCTGAACTCCTAAGCATGGCCACTGGCTAACTTAATTGTTCTGAGTTACAAGCCTTTAAAGAAGAAATCAGTTTCTTTGCTGATAGCTTCATACATTAAACTTCACAGGGATTTTATTTTCCATATTTCCCTTTTTTATTTCTGCTACTTTCATTGCCCATCTTCCTTCAGAGACTGACATTTCAGAGTGGGTGTTAATTAAAGCATTATTTTTCTTCTTTGGTATATTTCTATTCCTCGTGTGTCTTACTGCTAAACTACAGGAAAAATGTTGTATTTTTAAAGCATTCAGTGGTTTTCTTTGGTGTTGCTATCTGTTCCGTTTTTCTTTTTGATACATTGAGGTGAGTCTGCTTTTCAACCAAACGATGAAATAGTGGAGACCATCATATTGTTGTGCCTGGCTAATTGGCAAATTAATTTACCAATATCATCAGTGTAGCATCTTTGAGAAGGTATGATGAGAATGGGCAAAAATGCCAGCATCTCTTCTTCTTAATAATTGTTTTCATTTCTGGTTCATGAAGAATGCTTAGTTTGTTAATATGTGATGCTGCCTAGAGCTGTATTTATCTGTTTTAATTTATAGTAGTGTAGTAAAGCTGCATATCACTATAGTAAAAATGATTACTGTGATGAGTTAATCAGAAAATCTGTGAAAATCTATATGACAATGTGTGGTTTGGCTTTTAATGATATCTGTAACAGTCCTCCCTCTTCACTGCTGCCCTACGTAGTGTAGGCTGATATGTCTGGCACTGGGAGCCCTCCCCAAAAGATAATAATTATAATGCTTCTCTCAGGTTTCAAAGCCTTTCTGCACTGTGCAAGCAAGGAGCAATAGAACGTAGATAGATAGATGCTGGATTGACAGCAGGCTGTTCATACCACCAGCAATGGTTTAGCACCTCCATTTGTCAGCGAAAGTTGCAGGTCTACAGAAAACCAATTTCATTTCAGCTCACTTTCAAAAATGTGATTTTTTTTTTTGCAAGAAAAATTATGCTATTTGCATGAAAAGAGGTAAAACGATTTATTTACACATGTTAAAAAATTAAAATGGACATTTGCTAATAGAACTGCTGAAAGAGGGTGGTAAGTAACAACCTTTGAGTAAGATGTGGTCTTTTAATATTAAGCTTTTAGTAAAAAGGAACACACTAAAAGTCCAGAGTAGATCATTTATATTCACCGAGTATTTACTGGACAATGACTGGGTGCCAGGCCCTATTCTATGTTCTTGAAGTTTTCATTCCAGCAGGAAGAGAAATCTATAGTATGTCAGATGACGATAAATGTGGATCAGTGCAGCAATTTTTAAAAAAGTGATTTTTATGTGCTGCACACTGATATGATTGTACAAAATCAGTCAAGAATCCTCACTGTAATAGTTTTTCTAAAAGTGAAGGTGTGTGCCTGTGTGCACCCACCCCATTTTTATAGAGGGTGATCAGGGAAAGCCTCAGGGATAAGGAAGCATTTGAGCAAAAACCTACAGAAAGTGAGAGAAGGACATTTATCTGTGAGAAAAAATGTTGTAAGAAGAGAAAATGCTGTGTAGAAAGGTAGGATTCTCCTGCCAGGTTCAAGGAACACCGAGTTGGTCACTGTGGCTGGAGAGGGATAAGAGGGAAGAAAGTGGTAAGGACAGAGGTTGGGGATGTAGGGGTTTGATTTTTATTCCAAATGAGAAGCCAGTGAGGCAGAAAAGTCACATAATCTGACTTAAAATGATCTCTTGGACTCTTTTGTTGGAACAGACTATAAGGGGCAGGAGTGGAAGCAGGAGACCACCTAGAAGGCTCTTGGAATAATTCAGGTGAGATGTGGAGATCTGAACCTGACTGAAGCTGGTGGAGGTGGTGAAAGTGGATGGACGCTGAAGGTGGAATAGAAAGGACTTGGGAATGGGTTGGATGTGGAGTGTGGTAAGTGAGGACTCAAGGACGTCTGCAAACTTTTTGGCTGCGTAATGACAGAACAATGGAATGGCCACTGGGTGAGGTAGGAAAGACTTTTAAGAAGAGATTTGGGGGTGGGGTGCTGTGTGCAGAGGAATTTTGGTTTTAGACATTGTTTTAAATGTCTTTTAGACTTCCAAGTGGGGGTGTCACATAGGCATCAGCATGTATCAGACTCGAATTCAGGAGAAAGGCCCAGCCCGAGAGCTACACGGGGTGGCATCATCCTGAGACAGGAGAGTACCACGGGCTGAGTGCAGACAAAGATGAGGTACAAGGACGTGGCACTGACACATGCTTACTTTTAAATTTGGGGAGGTGAGGAGCCAGCAAATGAGCGAGCTAGTGAGGCTGGGTTGGGAGAAGTGAATACATTCATAGAAGGGTATTCCACTGGTGGATTTATTAAAACATAAGCTGGGTGTCGTGGCTCAGGCCTGTAAATCTAGCACTTCAGGAGGCCAGGTGGGACAGGATCATTTGAGCCCAGGAGTTCATGACTAGCCTGGGAAACATAGACCATGTCTCTACAAAAAATTAGAAAATAAAGTATCATCTGGACATGGTAGCATGTACCTGTAGTCTACTTACGAGGCTAAGGCAGGAGGATCACTTGAGCCCAGGAGTTGGAGGCTGCAGTGAGCTGTGATGGTGCTGCTGCACTCCAGCCTGGGTGACAGAGCAAGCCCCTGTCTCAAAAAAGGGTAGTTTCAAGGAGTGATGATTAACTGTCACGTGTTGCTGATAGGTGAAATAAATGAGGGCTCAAAATGGTCCAATGTGGAGATAACTGATAACTTTCCCCAGAGAAGGTTCAGTGTGTGTTTTTCAAGCCAAAGCCTGAAAGGAGTGGGTCCGACAGAGATTGGAAGAATTGAAGACAACCATTGCATTTCTATGAGGTTTTCAGAAGAGTAATGTGTGATAGTTTTAAGATGCAGGATATTATAGCTTCTTTTGCTGTTGATGGTTTGACAGGGAAAATTAAGATTGATTGGATTTTAAGATGCAGGAAATTATAGCTTTTTGGTTAATGATAGGAATGTTTGAGAGGAAAAATAGAGAAGTGCTTGAGTAGACAAAGGAGGTGTGGTCTTGGACACACATTCAACCTTCAGAGAAAGGAGGAAAGGTGACATATAATGGGTAGCTGGTAAGGCAGTGGGATTCTGTTGAAGTTATTGGTTGTTTCTATTTTTTCAGTGAAATAAACTGAGGATGGGGGGGTGGTTAGGGCTGAAAGATGAGAAAGTAGGATTGGTGGACATCCAGCATGGCCAACTTGAGGTTAAAATCAGATGAGCTGCCATGGTTGTATTTTTTCTTCAGCCAACTGTAACTGAACAGACTCAGGTAAAGAATGGGCAGTTTTAAAAATGTGGCTTAACAGATAAATTACAACAAATGGAGAGAAGGGCAATGGAGTGGAGGATAGAGGAGTGATGGTAATGATGTGAAATAGAATCCAAAGCCTGGGTAAAGAGAGAATAGGGAATGGAGTGGGAGAAGAATGAAAAAGGTGGTCACATTTGTGAATTGTAGGGGACTGTTTATTGAAAAATTGTTGGGGTACTAGAGGGAAAGAGACGGAAGGATGAGTGATGATGTTAAGACAGTAGGATGCCTGAAATTGAGATTTGGGAGGTTTTTGTTATTGGTACTATGAAGATACTAGTTTCTAGTTTGTCAATCAACCCCTAATCTAGATCATTGAAAGACTAAGTCAAGGAACTGATAGGTTACTATTATAGGGATCAACTACATAGATATTACATCCAGGCTGGAATGCAGTGGCATGATCTTGGCTCACTGCAACCTTTGCCTCCCAGGCTCAAGCAATCCTCCCACCTCAGCCGCCTGAGTACCTGGGACCACACGTGTGCACCACCACACCTGGCTAATTTTTTGTATTTTTAGTAGAGAGAGTTTCACCATGTTATCCAGGCTGGTCTCAAACTCCTGGGCTTAAGCTATCTGCCCACCTTGGCCTCCCAAAGTGCTGGGATTACAGATGTGAGCCAACTTGCACAGCCAGACATTAAAATTATTATAGGAATAGTTTAGACAGAATGGTATTAAGCTGTTAAGGTCAGTGTTTGAGTTAATGCAAAGGTCTTAGGACAGTGCCAAGTAGTTTATAGCAATCTGTTCTGTAGCTTTCATGTTTCCTTGGGTGTTATTCTACATACATGTTTGAGAGGTTATATGGAAACTCCATTATTGAACTTCGAGAGGTGAGCTTAGCTAAATTTGAACTGGTTAATGATTTTCTGTTAAATCCTGATTGGATCAAGGTTCTTCATTCAAGAAAGAGCCTAGGCAATTAAACTGTGTTCTCAGAGAATGGAGGTAGATAGATGCCATTTGGAATCTACTATAGTCATTGAGTGACCAGATCCTAGGTAGCTAATATTTAGTTCACTAGGTTTAAATGGACTATGCATTTAGTGAAGGAAAAAGATAAGGTCTGGCATCTTCCTGTAGGGAGCTTGCTCTTTAATGCAAAGTGCTCAGTAGTTGGAAGATCGGTACCTCCTGAGGCAGGTTAGTAGAACTGGAGTTTGAGACTGGGAATCCACATTTTTTGTTGCTGTCTTTAGGAAACGCCATTCACAACTATATTATCTGAATTATAACCACCATATTCTTAGGGTTTGTGAACAATTTCTATCTTGGCTCTGATATGCCCTGAAAGACACATTCATGTCAGGTTTCTGTAAGGAATGGATGAAAAGCCAGTTCACCTTTTTCTGTCCTCTTTCACTTGTTTCTTCATAAGAAATCTTTCTGGAATCCATATTACTGATCATAAGACATATAAAAAATTTACAAACTACACAGTTGAGACTGTTGGATCATCAAGTGGCAAAATTAAAGGAATCTAATATTTCTAGCTAAACAAATCTTTAATGGGGGATACATGAATTTGAATATTTTTAAAGTGCTAACATTAAAAGTGCTAACATGGCAGTATTTAGAAATAGTTGAACACCTTAGAAAATAAATCTGAGGAACAAAGCTCAACCTTCTAAAATTTTATTTTAAATTTATGGTGTGCTTTGGTCACCTTTTCTATTATGTGTGACCTAATTGTTCCTGTAATTATTTTAATATAAAACAAGTTAATAGTTCTGATGGTTCCAGGGCCTGGAGCTACTTACCTAACTAAAATGGCAGTTCCTTAAAACCTGAGACCTCTCCATTAGAGCTGTAAAATTTCCTGTACAGTTATAAAAGGGAAGCTAAAGATCTTTTCAGTTTCGTTTTGGTTAAGATATTATACAAAATATGCCTACCTTGAAGAAAGCATCTTACCTGCCTCCAAAGGCAGCATGAGCCATTGGCAGAAAAGGAACAGATTTCGGGTGTGGCAGAGATTTTTGACCCCAGAAGACTTTGTCTGAGAAGTCAAGAATCCTTAACTCCCAGGCATCTTACCAGTTTCTCAGCTTTTGACAGTTTGATTCTATCTGGCACTCAGGAAGATGTGACAGGGTCTATTTATTCAGTAAGTACAATTCCAAAGGTTTGTGCTACTGAGTGGGCTATATATCCATAAAATATGTGCTCTTAAGAAGCTTGCAGCCTAATTGCGAAGATGAAGAATGCTGTTTATATTTAAACTTCTAAATGTTGTCTTTTAATAGTCTACTCATGACCTTATACAAAAAAAAGTAAGTACCTCAAATATATTTTGAGGAGACAGCTGACAGTAAGAACTTTGGACAACTACTGGCTAGTCAAGAAGTTATTTGAGTAAAGGAAGTCAATCTTACAAAATGTGGAGGTTTACCTAGATGACCTGGGGGCTTTCCTATCTTGAACTTCATAGAAAGGGGAAAAAAGCTTGTACATTCCTCAGCCCCATCTATGAAGTTTGCTATTTTGCATTTCATGATCTCCCCTCTACTTTTTTTTTTGAGATGGAGTCTTGCTCGCTGGCCAGGCTGGAGTGCAATGGTGTGATCTCAGCTAACTGCAACCACTACCTCCCGGGTTCAAGTAATTCTCCTGCCTCAGCCTCCCAAATAGCTGGAGTCGCAGGCATGTGCCACCACACTCAGGTAATTTCGTATATTTAGTAGAGATGGGGTTTTACCATGTTAGCCAGGCTGGTCACTAACTCCAGACCTCAAGTGACCTACCCACCTTGGCCTTCCAAAGTGCTGGGATTACAGGCGTGAGTCACTGCGCCTGGCCCTAACCTCTACTTTTAAGATGAAGGACTTATCAGGTTTAAGGAAAATCGGGATCTAGTAAAACACAGCTATTCACAGATTTGTACTAAAAATCCAGTGAAATCATTTGCAATGAAAAACTTTTAAATCTAAAATAACAGCATACTGATTACAATCTTATGTTAACACGATGTATCAATATACCAGGCTATATTAGTAAATGACAGACTGAGTTAAGATTTAAAATAGTATCTCTAATAGGATAACTGGACTACTTGCTGGGAGTCACCTGGAGATACGACCCAAAATGCAGGTTGGGTAGGTCACGCACCCTGGGAGAGTGCTGATTGTAGAGTTTCTTTCTGTTCTCCTCCTCACCCACCATAAACACAATCTTTAAAGCTACAGCTGTTAACCCAAGACTCACTCAGAGGAAATATTTTTAGTTGCCCATATGATAAATACTGAAACAAGACTCTGTAAGGATGGTCTGGTTAACCACAGGCATTAGACAGTGGCTTCCTCTGACATATCAAAGGGTGACTTTGTCTTCCAAAATGTGATTAGGGTGACCATTTAGATGATTTAACTGCCATTTGCTTGCACATTAAAGAAGGAAAACCAGGCAGAAGAACCTTATATTTTTAGTATATATTTTTTTGTATTCCTTAAAAACAAAACAAAAATCACAAGTTTAATATTAGTCCCTTGAAATACTGTACACCAAATAAGCCTCCTTACTCATGCAGCAAGTTGGTCTATGTTCTCTTTACTTCTGTTTGCCAGATGTTCCTCAATGATTTCTGCAAACAGATTCCTCTTCAACAGTTTATAAGCAAGAGGTAAAAGATGACCAGCAACTTTATGAAAATACTGAAAAATAAAAAAATACAACATGAAGCAGAGAACATAGCAGATTATCCTAGTAAGTAGCAGAAAAAATATCAAGAAAAAAGCACTTGTTTAACAAAGGCTACTTCCAAAATCATTTTAGCTACACTCTCAAGTGATAAGTGAACACAATTTAGGGACAGGCACCTGGCATTCTAAGAGGCAATCTTGTTGCTCTAGAAGACTAATGGCATATCTTGAAAATTAAGAAAACTAAACTTGAGTTTTCTTCTTCCTTTAGGTTTTATCAATTTTGTATCACCCCGAACTATGCCCACAAAGACGTTTTATTCTCTCCAGTGTATTTCCAGTCAAAATTTAAGCTTTATTTTCCTTCATTCTGTAACAATAGCTATGCTGAAAGTGAGTTTTCAGATCGTATTTCCTTTATCCTCAAATTCCTTCTCCCCCATCCCCAACATGTACCACCTCCCAATCCCTGTTAAGAGCCACTGCCTTAGGTTTATCAAAAGATTTTAGATTACTGTTATCTACATATACCACCTTTTTGTTGATCATACATTTAGCCCTTAACATGTGGTAAGTACTGCGCTAAGTCTTTTATTTTTTTTTTTTTGAGACAGAGTCTCACTCTGGTGCTAGGCTGAAGTGCAGTGGCACCATCTCAGCTCACTGCAACCGCTGCCTCCAAGTGGTCCTCCTGCCTCAGCCTCCCAAGTAGCTGAGACTACAGCTGCCTGCAACCACACCTGGCTAATTTTTGTATTTTTAGTAGATAGAATGTTGGCCAGGATGGTCTTGATCTCCTAACCTTGTGATCCGCCTGCCTTGGCCTCCCAAGGTGTTGGGATTACAGGCGTGAGCCACCGTGCCCGGCCTGTGCTAAATCTTTTTATAACTCCTCTTACACGTCTTTTCATTCTCACAACAATCAAGTTTGCTATTCACTGGTTCACATCTTATGGCTCTGTGTATGCTTAGGGCCTCTCTAGCAGGTCAAGCACCATTTGGATTGACTGATGACTGTCATTCTGGCTGTTAAACATTCTGATTATTTTTACTGATAATTATGAGGTTGGTAAAGAAAAGTAGTATAAGATGGTTTATAGCAGGGTTCTCAAAATGTACACCCCTGACCAAGAGCATCAACTTCACTTGGTAACTTGTTGGAAATGCAAATTCTCAGGACCTATCCTAGATCTCAATCAAACTTGGGGAGGGTGGGGAGAGTGCCAGTGTGTGGTTTGGACAGGCCCTCCCGATGACTGATGCACGCTAAAGCTGGAAAGCTACTGTTAGTCTTGCTCTTTCCCCTGTGGTCTGCAGGGCAGCAGCATCACCATCACCTGGAAGCATGACAGATACGTAGTCTCTGATCTAATCCTGGACCTACCAATAGAGTGCATTTTAACAACGTCTGCAGGTGAGTCACATGCATTTTATAGTTTGAGAATTACTGCGGTCATTTAGGCACCGACTTTGGAACCAGACTGCTCGTGTCAACGCCGGGCAAGATGGTTTGACTCTCTGTGACTTAGTTATAAGTAGGTTAAATGAGAATTAAATGCTCTGCGAACGGGTGTGCACATGTGCAGACATAGCTTACAGGTAAAGAGACGGATACAAAGGTGTTGGAAAGCTTGCCCAATCTTACACACTGGGGAAGATGTCATTTACAACCAGTTTAGCCCCATGGGCATGTCATGCCTGCCATACCTTATTGCCTCTTTGACTTTCAGGCAACTATGGTTGAGTAAGCACAGGTTTAGCTATTAAGTAAAATTTTTTTATTAATGAGCAAATAGTTAATGGTAAAACAGCATCTCTTACAAAGCTTAAACAATTTTTAAAGTATATTTTTCATCTAAGATTTCAAGCACAATAACAAATACCCCCACCACAATGGAAACAAAATGGAGCCTAAGGTGTGTGCACACATCCCCAAACATAGCTCCAAATCTATACACACAGCAAGAAGGCATATCCCTATAATGTACCTAATCAGTAAATACACTTTAATGTAAGCCTGAATGCAAATAATCTTGGTTATTACCTTTGCTAGAATATAAGATGAATTTCAAATATTTTTAGGACATTTGCTTTAAAAAAAAAATCACTTCAAAAAATTCATTTTGAAATACAAGCTGAATCTCTATCTTAGCTCTGCTGGAATTTGGTGGTATAAATGTGCATGTATTCATGTGTGTTGGGGGTAGAGGAGGGAGGTGGGGCAGTGGGTGGCAGGTGGAGTTTTTTTACTCACATGTGAGCCATAGCAAAAGAGGTCCATTCCCAACTCAAGCCCCATGCCATAATCACATTCATCATTAGCAAACTGCACAAAAGTCATCATTTCCTCAATGGGAGCAAAAGCTTTTAGTCTCTCCTCGTCACTTGCAGCCTCAACTATTGTCTTGCAAATTCTCTTGAGGTCAGCTGAAAGAAATCAGTGATATAGAAGATTATCTACACAGAGAATAAATCGGTCTTCAAAGGTAAGGAGACTATAAAGGGGGTTTTTCCCCCTTGGACTTTTTGTACTACTACAACTTGTGCCACGTAGGGTAGTAATCGGCAGCACTCTAATTCAGAATGGCAATTTGATAATTTTTCTACTTAGGAGTCAAGCTTAAAAACAAAGATTTCTTTATTAGGGACTATGTCACAGGATTTAGCTACAGTCTTCTTTTTTTTTTGAGATGGAGTCTTGCTCTGTCACCAGGCTAGAGTGCAGTGGCACAATCTTGGCTCACTGCAACCTCTGCCGCCTGGGTTCAAGGGATTCTCCTGCCTCAGTCTCCCAAGTAGCTGGAAAATACAGGTGCACGCACATCACCATGCCCAACTAATTTTTCTATTTTTAGTAGAGACAGGGTTTCACCATGTTGGCCAGAGGGTCTCACTCTCTTGACCTCATGACCCACCCGCCTCAGCTTTCCAAAGTGTTAGGATTACGGGTGTGAGCCACCATGCCCAGCTACAGTCATGATTTTTTCAAAGTCTGTTCCATCATGGCAATGATGATTTTACATAAGCTTTAAAGATTCAGCAGACTAGTCCAGGAATTGGCAAACTTTGACCAAACCTGGCTTACCCCATTTTTAACTACCCTCAAACTAAGTGTAAGGCCGGTTGCCTCGCCTGGAGCTTGGACACGCCCATCCCTCTCCACGCCTGAAATTACGTCACCAGAATCTGCACTCAGCACCAAACTCTGCACTGGGCACCTAGCCCACCGTTGGAAATCCCCTTTGCACTCAGCACCAGGATCTGCACTCGACACTAAACTCTGCACTTGGCACCTAGCCCACTGTTGGAAAACCCCGCCAAAACCTGCCCAATAGCGCATTGTCCCATCCAGCCTGCTCACCGGAAATCCCGCCTACCTTGCCACGTCCACGTCCTGTTTCTCCACGGTCTATATAACCCTACGCCTGAGAGGAGTTAGGCACAACTTCTCTGGCCTCCTTCCCCTGGACCATAGAACCTCACCTGGGAGCCGAATAAATTGGCATCTAATTGGTTCTCATGCAGGCCTCAGTTTCCTCATTTTAAACTCGGCAATAAACCTTACAGAGAATAAACCTTACAAGTGGTGCCGAAACCCGGGAGGAGTTGTAAGACCCCTCCTGGGGTAAACTGACTCCTTCATCCGAAGCCGGACCAGGGAACCACTCCACCACAAGGTAAGACTTCTGTTGCCCACAGCCTCTCCCGCTGCCTGCCTCCTGGACTCCCAGCTTGTAATCACGGCCGTGTCCGGGGCTCCTTCTTGTTTCTCACCATGGGCCCAGGGCCCCGGCCTCGTCCCGAGGACCTGAGTGAAGAGGAGACGTCCCTATACTCTTGTCCTCTCCCTGTGAGGGGTTTCTCAGGGTCAGGATTCTGAGGGAGACGTCCCCACCTTCTTGAACCCTCTTGTATTCTCCGGTGTTCGGAAGTGCAGTCCGGGACGCCTTCTGAACATCTCCACAGTAGTGGCCAAGGTTTGGGTATTCAGAAGCCCTGTTTGCAGACCCAGGCCCTGCCTAACAACAGGACCAAATCCCCCAGCTTACGACATTAAAAACGTTTATCTCAAATCAGCCTTTTGGCACATAAGCTCCCATTAATTAAGTAACCGTACTTTTGGTTTCTCTTCCCAATCCTGAGTGAGTGAGTTTATGTGTAGTCCCACGGCCTGATGGCCATGGGGCTTGTGTAGGCCTCAACCTGTGGTTGCACAGGGACGTCATAAGGCATAACAGTGATTCACCTCAGGAAACTGAAGGTGACCAGGCCCGGGGGTTATACGAGTACACCTTAGCCAAGATGCCCTGAAACTCCCTTTGGGGACGTGGCTGGGAAGGCATCAGACTGGTCTCCCATCTGGGGGGCACCCACCCTTCGTCTGTCAATCCTATATGTGGTTTTGTCTCAGATAGCACTAGCCCTGTCTCTTTTTTTTTTTTTTTCTTTCTCATCAGAATCATTGCAGCCTGTAAGTTCTCTAGCCATCCTCCCCCGGAAAAGGGGTACTTCTGCCTGCATTGGGTATAATACCTTTCCATATTCCTTTCTTACCCCTAACTACCCCACAAGAAGGTGAACCATGGACAATCAGAAGTCCCACCCAGACCCTAAATTGCCATTAGGGTGCCTAGTCCAAAATCTACCCAAACTGGGTGGGCCTTTCCGTTAAAAAGAGGAGGCTGCTTTTCCTCTCTACCGTGGCTTGGTCACAGAATCCCCTAGACAACCAATCTAAGTGGCCTCCAGAGGGCACACTTGACTTTAACGTCCTGACAGACTTAGACCACTTCTGCCAAAAGAACAGTAAATGGTCCAAGGTCCCCTACGTGCAGGCTTTCTGGTACCTTCGCTCCTGCCCTGCCCTCTGCTCCTCCTGCACCATCACCCAGGTTCTACTGGCCACAAACTTCCTCATCGCCCTCTACTCCTCCACCCTCCTCTTCCTCCCTGTCCGACCCCGACCCACCCGAAGAACTCCCCTTTCCCTTTGCCCGACCCACCGATCCCCCACCTTATGTGAAACCCCAACCCCCTCTGGCTCCTCCTCTTCCTGATCCCAACTTAGTGCTCACACGCGCTCATGCTGTACTCTCAACAATAGGACTCCTCTCCTATGCCCCCTCTGCAAAGTAGCCAGAGCAGAAGGCGCTGTCTGAGTGCATGTTCCTTTCTCCCTCTCTGATCTATCAGCCATTGAAAAACGCCTAGGGTCATTCTCTACCAATCCTACGGCTTATACCAAAGAATTTCATTACCTCACCCAAGCATACAACCGAACCTGGCATGATACACCTATGTGATCCTGTCCTCCACTCTTACTTCCAATGAGTGTGACCGCATTCTTACAGCAGCCTGAACTCACACCGATCAGGTGCATCTCACAAACAATTGAATGCCAGTAGGCGCAGCAGTCCCCAAGGCAGACCCTAATTGGGACTATCAAACTGGTCGAGATGGCTGCTGCCGCCGCCGAGACCAAATGCTACAGTGCCTCTTAGTGGGCATGCAGAGCGCAGCTCAAAAAGTAGTAAATTATGACAAGTTAAGGGAAATAACTCAGAGTCCTGATGAAAACCCAGCTGCCTTCCTAGACTGATTAACTAAGGCTATGATCCTCCATACCTGGCTAGATCCGGCCTCCTTAGCAGGGGCTACAGTCCTAGCCACCCACTTCATCTCCCAGTAGGCAGCTGATATAAGGAGGAAACTTAAAAAAGCTAAGGAGGGCCGGGCGCAGTGGCTCAAGCCTGTAATCCCAGCACTGTGGGAGGCCGAGGCGGGTGGATCACGAGGTCAAGAGATCGAGACCATCCTGGTCAACATGGTGAAACCCCGTCTCTACTAAAAGTACAAAAAATTAGCTGGGCATGGTGGCACATGCCTGTAATCCCAGCGACTCAGGAGGCTGGGGCAGGAGAATTGCCTGAACCTGGGAAGTGGAGGTTGCGGTGAGCCGAGATCACGCCATTGCACTCCAGCCTGGGTAACGAGCGAAACTCCGTCCAAAAAAAAAAAAGCTGAGGAGGGCCCCCAAACTCCCATATGGGACCTGGTGAACATGGCATTTAAAGTTTTCAACGGCCGAGAGGAAAAGGCTGAGGCCACCCACCAGGCTGGTTTACAGCAAAAGGTAGGCCTTCCAACCCGAGCTCTTGTAGCAGCCCCGAGGCCGGCAGCCCACTGAACATCCGGTGGAGGGGGTCCATCAAACCCTCCCAAAATTCTTCAAAGGCCCCGCCTGGGCCCTGTTTTAAATGTGGCCAGGAGGGACACTGGGCACGGCAGTGCCCCTGTCCTCATCCACCTCCTGGACCCTGCCCAAGCTGCAAACAGACTGGACACTGGAAGGTTGACTGCCTGTCCCAGGCTGCATGCTCGCCCCCCACACCTCTATGTGGAGGGCAGGCCGGTCCACAGGAAGCAGTCCCTCCGCTTAAACTTCTCGGCCTTCTGGATGACTGACAGAGCCCGGACTTGAGGACCCCCATCACCCTTGCTGAGCCCAGGGTAACGCTGCAGGCAGTGGGTTAAGTCCATTTCTTTTTTAATGGATACGGGGCTACCTATTCTGTACTGCCTTCCTACTCAGGACCTAGCATACCTTCCCAGGTTTCAGTCATGGGGATTGATGGAAAGCCCTCCTTTCCTAACCAAACTCGTCCCTTAGCCTGTGTTCTTGAGGGACATCGCTTCTCCCACTCCTTTCTAATTATACCCTCATGCCCAGTCCCCCTTTTAGGACGAGATATTCTCCAGACTGCAGGGGCCACCCTCCAATTCACTGGCCACCCACATTCAAGCCCATCCTCTGCCCACCTTCTACTGCTATTCCTAACCGGTAACACACCCTGTCTTGACTCCTCGCCTTAACCCCCTATCCCTCCTAATGAAGTTAATCCCTCGGTATGGGATACCTCCAAGCCTGTGGTGGCCAGACATCACACACCAGTTAAAATACTTCTCAAAAACTTTACCCACTTTCCCTCAAATCCTCAGTTTCCCATCTTAAAGACCCACCGCCAGGGCCTAAAGCCTATCATCACCCAGCTTCTGGCTCAGGGACTCCTTATCCCCACCAGTTCCCCTTGTAATACTCCTAATCTTACGGGTCCAAAAGCTGACCGGCGACTACCGTGTAGTTCAGGACCTGCGCCTCATCAACAAGGCAGTGGTACCCCTCCACCCGGTGGTCCCCAATCCATACACCCTATTATCCAACATTCTCTCCACTACCTCTCATTTTACAGTTCTTGACCTCAAGGATGCCTTCTTTACTATTCCCCTTCACCCAGAGTCTTACTTCCTTTTTGCCTTCACCTGAACCAATCCTGACACCAACTGTCATAGCAGCTCACCTGGACAGTCCTGCCCCAGGGATTTAGAGACAGCCCCCATATTTTCGGACAAGTCTTAGCAGCTGACCTCAGCTCCTGCTCCCTCCAACCTAGTCTCCTTCTCCAGTATGTGGATGACCTATTACTTTGTAGCCCCTCCCTCTCTGTCTCAACAGCACACTGCCACTCTCCTTAACTTTCTTGGATCCTGGGGATACTGGGTATCCCCCGCCAAAGGACAGTTGTCAGTCACCTCAGTAATCTACTTAGGCATTCACCTCACCCCCAAAACTAAAAGCCTAACAACTGACCGCCAGCAGGCACTTCTTTCACTGCGGCCTCCGGAGACTGCAGACCAGATTCTCTCCTTCTTAGGATTTGTAGGATTCTTCCATCACTGGGTACCTAACTTTGCTGCTCTAGCTAAACCTCTGTATGTGGCGTCTAAGGACACACCCACACAACCCCTCTCTCATCTTGGAGTTGTAAAACAAGCTTTCAAAACCCTACAAACTGCTCTGTCCATGGAACCTCCACTTCAACTGCCTGACCTTAACCATCCCTTCCACTTGTTTACTGATGAGAAACAAGGTATCGCAGTTGGAGTCCTAACCCAACCCCTAGGCCCTGTGTATTGTCCTGTAGCATACTCATCAAAACAACTTGATCCCACAGTCAGGGGATGGCAGCCTTGCCTGCAGGCCCTGGGAGCGGTAACAGAACTTACCAAGCAATCCCTCAAACTTACTTTAGGCTAGCCTATCTTGGTGCTCTCTCCTCATCGGCTGACTGACCTTCTCTCTCACAAATCTCTCACTCACCTAGGACCCTCTCGCCTAGAGAAGTTTCATCTACTCTTTATTGAAAATCCTTCAGTTAGCCTTCATCCCACTTCTCCACTCAACCCAGCCACTTTGTTTCCCTTTCCATCCCATTCTCCCTCCCCAGCCCATTCCTGCCCTGAACTACTGGATGCATTTGCTAAGCCTCGGGAGGGCCTGTCTGACCTTCCCCTATCTAACCCCAACCTTACCTTTCATGTAGACAGGAGTTCAGTAGTGACAGCCGAGGGGTGGCCAAAAGCCGCCTATGCAGTAGTTACAGATTCAGCCACCCTCGAGGCACACCGCCTCCCCAATGGAACCACATCGCAAAAGGCGGAGCTCATTGCCTTAACCCAAGCTCTCATGTTAGCACAGGGAAAGCGAGCAAATATCTATACTGACTCAAAGTATGCTTTTCTTATTACCCACTGCCACACTGCCCTCTGGAGAGAGTGGGGATTCCTTACTACGAAAGGGTCCCCCATAGTTAACGCTACCCAAATCTCTAATCTCCTGCAGGCCCTATCACTGCCCAAAGAAGTCGCCGTCATCCACTGCCGAGGGCACCAAGCCCAGGAGGATGCTGTTTCCCGGGGCAATGCAAGGGCAGATGCGGCAGCAAAATCCTTAACCACTACCAGGCTAGCCCCCATTCCAGTCCTGTTTCTCACCACGGCCACACCGCCAATTTACTTGCCATCAGAGAAACAAGCCCTCATATTAAAAAGGGGAACCGAGTCTGATCAGGGTTGGATCTTCCTAAACAAAATCGCCCTTCCCCGGGAACAGGCCCCAAAAATTATTGCTGAAATCCACCAATCCTTATATATAGGGCCCAAAGCATTGCACCATTTTGTCAGCCCCTCTTTTTCTTGCCAGGTCTGCAATAGACAATTGAGCAAGTACACAAGGCATGTGTTACCTGCTCTAAGGTCTCATCTCAGGCAGGCTTAAGGCCACAGTTTCCTACCCACCAAATGCGTGGCCACTTGCCAGCCCAAGACTGGCAGATTGATTTTACCCATATGCCCACTCACAAAAAACTTCGCTACCTCCTAACCTTTGTAGATACCTTTTCTGGATGGATTGAAGCCTTTCCTACCTCCAAAGAAACCACGGACACGGTGGCCTCCCTCTTAATTCAGGAAATTATCCCTCATTTCGACGTGCCAGGAAACATCCAGTCAGACAACGGTCCAGCATTTACAGCTCAGGTGGTCCAGCTCGTCGCCAAGTCTCTCAATATCTCCTGGAAACTACACATCCCCTACCACTGTCAGTCGTCGGGTAAGGTTGAACGGGCTCACGGCCTCCTCAAGAATCATTTGGCCAAACTCACCATAGAGGTAAAACTCTCTTGGCCCACACTCCTACCTCTTGCCCTAGCCTGGGTTTGAGCCACCCCACGGAGGCCGAGTCTCA
This sequence comes from Sapajus apella, assembly GCF_009761245.1. Taxonomy (NCBI): domain Eukaryota; kingdom Metazoa; phylum Chordata; class Mammalia; order Primates; family Cebidae; genus Sapajus; species Sapajus apella. The sequence goes on from NW_022436982.1 coordinate 18,632,606, forward strand.
GCCCCTTTGAATTACTGTACGGACTACCTTTCCTGGTCTCTCATAATCTCCCGGTACAACCACCTCCTCTAGCCTCCTACTTCCCCCTCCTCCGCCACTTACTCAGGGAACACACGGACCGTACTCTCCCCTTGGTTCCAGGACCAGACTCCCCCCACCCGACTATACCTCTCCAGCCAGGTGACAGTGTCCTCCTCCGGGAACTCAAGCCAGGGTCTCTGCAGCCCAGGTGGTCGGGACCCCACATTGTCATCCTAACCACCCCGATTGCCGCAAAGCTTTTAGGCCGCATCCCTTGGTACCATGTGTCCCGCTTCAAACTGGCTCCCAAAAATAATCAGTGAAAATCTGAACCCTTGGGCCCCACTCGCCTCCACCTCACCCTTAACCCCTACCCATCAACTTCTAACCCTTCAAATTCTCCTCCTAACAATTCTTCTGATATCCCCTCTTAAAGCCAACTCCTACTATGTCTGGCGGTTCTACCTTCAGGAGTCCTGGACGAAAGGCCCCACCACTAAAACCCAATACCTTGCCCAAGCAGATTGCCAGCCCACAGGCTGCCAATCAGCCATAAAATTTGAATTTCCAAAATCCGAGTCCAATACTATCAAAAACTGGAATAACTTTGGCCTCTGCTTTCTATATGACCAAACCAAAAAAGACTGTCATAAGTGGAATACTACCTATGGTGGATGCCCGTATGCTTCTTGTGTTATGCACAGAACCTTCAGGACACGCACCTCCCCAAAAAGTAATATGCTCTCTGCCGACAACCAAGGTGAAGTGTCCCTTACCATCCACGATCCCTGGGACAACTGCTGGGAAATGGAAACTACAGGTAAAATATACACCAGGTTCGAAGACAGCCGCCCCAGTGGTATGTGGCTCATATTCTGGTCTTATACCCGCATTGTACCGGTAGAAATAGACCGACTCAACTTTTTAGGTAACACCATCCTACAAAATGAGGCCACCTTAACTAACCCCCCCTCAGGCCCTTGACCTTGAGCAACACTCCTCAACCTTTCTCTTGGTTAACCCTAGTGCAGCAGAGTGTTAATATGCTAGGCTTAACCGAAGCCACAAACTTTACTAATTGCTTTTTATGTGCCTCCCTTAACAACCCTCCCTTAGCTGCAGTTCCCCTCCGGACTGAGTTCAACCTGCCACAATCACCTACGGGGCCTGCCACCACCTTAACGGGTATCCCACTGTTCAAGGCGCACTCTCAAATCTTTCTCTCTCTGCTATGGGACAGCCAGCAGCCCCAGCCTCTGGTGTAACACCACGGTAGAAGTAAAATCCTCCCTTTACACGCCTCCAGGAGGATACTTTTGGTGTAATGGAACCCTAACCAAAGTTATTGATGCATCCCTCCCTTTCCTGTGTGCCCGTCACACTAGCCCCGCAGTTAGAAGTATATGGACAAGCTGAGTTCCTATCCCTCATCACACCGTCCCCTAATCACTGTAGCAAATGAGCAGTCTTCCTCCTGATAGTAGCTGGCCTCTCTTTAGCATCCTCTCTAGTAGCAGCTGGAATAGGGAGTGGTGCCATGGGCTACAGCGTCACTTCAGTCGCTCAACTGGAAGACAAGCTCCGTGTGGCTACTCAAGTGTCAGCCACCTCTTTAGCCTCCCTCCAGCAACAAATCACATCGCTGGCTCAGGTGACTCTTCAGAACCGACGGGCCCTAGACTTACTAACAGCAGAAAAAGGAGGTACCTGTCTGTTTCTCCAGGAGCAGTGCTGCTATTACATCAATGAAACAGGCCTTGTGGAAGAAAATGTCAACACTCTCTATAGCCTCCAAGAGAACCTCCGCAGGAAGCAGCGCGCACCAGCCTCGTCTCTCAACTGGTGGCAATCCCCCATGCTTACCTGGCTGGCTCCCATTATCACCCCCGTTATCGTTGTGTGTCTTCTACTGATACTAGCCCCTTTTTTTCTCAAGTTTTTACAGGCCCGCATGAGAGAAATTTACAGGGTGGCCATAAACCAGATGATACTTCACCCCTATGTCCGACTCAGCCAACTGACCCCTCCACCTCACTCCACCCCTATTCAGCAGGAAGTAGCCAGAAAGAAGTGGCGTCCTGTATCATTAAAAGGGTCAGAATGTAAGGCCGGTTGCCTCGCCGAGAGCTTGGACACGCCCATCCCTCTCCACACCTGAAATTACGTCACCAGAATCTGCACTCAGCATCTAGCTTCGCCACACCCACCTCTGTGCTCAACACTAAACTCTGCACTCAGCGCCTAGCCCACCATTGGAAATCCCCTCTGCACTCAGCACCAGGATCTGCACTCGACACTAAACTCTGCACTCAGCACCTAGCCCGCCACTGGAAAACCCTGCCAAAATTTAAAAGAAGCCCCACCAAAACCTGCCCAATAGCACATTGCCCCATCCAGCCCACTCACTGGAAATCCCGCCTACCTACCTATAGCAGCCTGCCACGTCCACGTCCTGTTTCTCCACAGCCAATCAGAGCGCCTTCCCTCCCTATATAACCCCACGCCTGAGAGAAGTCAGGTGTGACTTCTCTGGCCCCCTTCCCCTGGACCATAGAACCTTGCCTGGGAGCTGAATAAATTGGTGTCTAATTGTTCTCATGCAGGCCTCAGTTTCCTCATTTTAAACTCGGCAATAAACCTTACAGAGAATAAACCTTACACTAAGTACTTTTTAATTTTTAAATGGTTGAAAAATAAAACAATGTGATAGATTATAGCCCAGAAAGTGTAAAACATTTACTTTCTGGCCCTACATGGAAAGTTTGCCAGCCTGGTCCATGAACTATATAGTTGCCTCTGCATCTGAGGGTTCTACATCCTTGGATTAAACCAACTACAGATTGAAACACTCAGGGGAAAAAAAAATAAAAAATACAGATTTTAAAAATACAGTATAACAACTATTTACATAGTGTCTATGTTAGGTATTCTAAGTAATCTAGAAATGATTTGAAATATACAGGAGGATGTGCATAAGTTATGCAAATAGTACACCAACTTATATAAGGGATTTGAACATTAGATTTGGGTATCCTTCAAGGTCCTGATAGTAAGAGACAACTGGATTACAAAGAGATCCAAGTAGGCGAAATTTGTTATTTTTGCCCTGTCCTACCTTATTTGTTAGAAAATTACTGACTTGTGATAAATGAAAACCAAAAAAAAAGACAACAATGTAAGAGACAAGAAATCACGGCAGAATTTAAACCTTTAACTAAAACCTTCACCAAACTGGGAGAAGAGTAGCCATGTTAAGTGTGCGTTTGGGGTAAGAATAGAGAAACGATGTCTAATAATTACCTAAATAATATATTTTTAAAAATTAACATTTCAATTTTGGCTTTCAAGATTTTTTTCATTTTTTCTGGATGTTAATGTGCATCAGATCTAGGGATAGAAATGAGATGGAAGTATAAACAATATCTAATTAGACTTCCTTTTGACAAATTGTATGTCCTTTGACAAACTGTACTTTGAGTATAATGAAAAGAATGGATATTATTCAAACAAACCAACAAAACATTTTCAAATAGGTGGCTGCTATACTGGGGGAGAGGAAGACTGGTTAAAACATTAACAGCTATACTTAAGAATGATAGGTGATTTTAAATTATATATATGAGGCACAATGTTCTGATGATACTAACGAAAAATGTAACTTATAATAGTACCAAGGACTGGCTGGGCGCAGTGGCTCATGCCCGTAATCCTAACATGGGAGGTTCACTTGAACCCAGGAATCTGAGACCAGCCTGGGATGTGGTGAGACCCTGTCTCTACAATTAATAGAGAAATTAGCACCTGTAGGCCCAACTACTTGGGAGGCTGAGGTGGGAAGATCACCTGAGTGCAGGAGGTCCAGGCTGCAGTGAGCTGTGATCATGCCACTGCACTCCAGCCTGGATGACAGTAAGACCCCGTCTCAAAAAAAAAAAGAAAAAAAAAAAAGGGGTTGCTGGCAAAATGGCCCAATAAGAACAGCTCCAATAAACAGCTCCTAACGAGATGGACACAGAAGGCAGGTGATCTCTGCATTTCCAGCTGAGGTACCTGGTTCATATCATTGGGACTGGGTGGACAGTGAATGCAGCCCAAGGAGGGTGAGCTGTTTCCTCACCCAGGAAGTGTAAGGGGCTGGGGAACTCCCTCTCCTAGCCTAGAGAAACAAAAGGGACATCCCCTGCACTCCAGCCAGATACTGTACTTTTCCCACAGTCTTCACAACCTGCAGATCAGGAGATTCCTTCTGGTGCCTACAACACCAGAGTCCTGGGTTTCCAACCAAAAACTGGGCAGCCGTTTGGGAAGACACCAAGCTAGCTGTAGAAGATTTTTTCTTATATCCCAGTGGCGCTTAGAATACCAGTGAGATAGAATCATTCATTCCCCTGGGAAGGGGGCTGACGCCAGGGAGTCAAGTGATCTGGCTCAACAGGTCCCATCCCACAAAAACCAGCAAGCTAAGTTCCACTAGCTTGAAATTCTTGCTGCCAATAATAGCAGTCTAAGCTCGACCTGGGACATTTGAACTCGGGGAGGGGGAGGGGCATCCACCATTGCTGAGGCTCTAGTAGGTTTTAACATCAGTGTAAACAAACTTGCTGGGAAGTTTGAACTGGGTGGAACCCATGGCAGCTCAGCAAGGCCTCTGCAGGCAGATCGTCACTAAAATCCCTCCTCTCTGGGCAGGGCATCGCTGAAAAAAGGCAGCAGCCCATTAGGGACTTATAAATCAAGCTCCTACCTTCCTGGGACAGAGCACCTGGGAAAAGGGGCTATTACAGGCACAGCTTCAATAGACTTAAATGTCCCTGCCTGGCAGCTCTGAAAAAAGCAGCGGATCTCCCAGCACAGCATTCCAGCTCTGATAAGAGACAGACTGCCTCCTCAAGTGGCTCCTTGACCCCCATGCATCCTGACTGCGAGACACCTCATACAGGAGAGCTCTGGGTAGCATCTGGCAGGTAACCTTCTGGGACGAAGCTACCAGAGGAAGGAACAGGCAGCTATGTTTGTTGTTCTGCAGCCCCTGCGGGTGATTCCCAGGCAAGCAGGGTCTGGAGTGGACCTCTAGCAAACTCCAGCAGACCAGCAGGAGGGGCCTGTGAGAAGAAAAACTAACAGAAAGAAATAGTCTCAACATCAACAGGAAGGACATCCACTCCGAGACCCATTCCAGGTCTCTGACTTTGAAGACCAAAGGTAGCTAAATCCACAAAGATGGGAAGAAAGCAGCACAAAAAGGCTGAAAATTCCAAAAACAAGAATGCTTCCTCTTCTCCTCCAAGGGATCACAACTCAACACCAGCAAGGGCAGATGGAGAATGAGTTTGATGAACTGACAGAATCAGGTTTCAGAAGGTGGGTAATAACAAACTTCTCTGAGCTAAAGGAATGTGTTCTAACGCAATGCACAGAACCTTAAAAAAAGATAACCAGTTTAGAGAGAATATAAACAACTTGATGGAGCTAAAAAACATAGCATGAGAGCTTTGTGAATCATACACAAGTTTCAACAGCTGAATTGATCAAGCAGAAGAAAGGATATCAGAGATTGAAGATCAACTCAATAAAATAAAGCGAGAAGATTAGAGTGAAAAGAAATATACAAAGCCTCCAAGAAATATGACCAAATCTACCTTTGATCAGTGTACCTGAAAAGTTGAAGGAAATTAAAGAGCAATAATATTAAAACAAAACCTTATAATTTGTAATGGCTATATAATAAATTTTGTTGTTATGTGCTGATTAATACCTCTCCAGCTGTGTTTAAGTCAGAATAACTGCCTTCCTGCAAACCACTAAACCTTATCTATCCTCCCTACATTCTTAGCAAAGTTTCCAGGCATTTCGAAATCCCTGGATTTCTTGATGACCAGGTGCAAGGTCATAAAGCAGATAAACCTATGACTGTGAAATGTGTTTCTCAAACTGTTACTCTTCAAATGTAAAATACATCACAATTAACTGCTCTTTGTTCTGGCATCTGTAAAGTTGCTTTCTGCTTCATCATCCTATACCACCCAGGTGCATAAAGACATCCCATTTTCTTTGTCTTTTGCTCAGAATTAGGAAGCAATTCCACTAAGCCCATGATCACGTTAAATAAAATCCTTCTGCAAACCCATTGGTCTCTCCAGGAAATCTCCGATTTCCTGCTACGTTTTCTGGTGCTGGAACAGGGACTGGAGATGGCAGGCTTACTGTCTCCTTCACCGGTGGGACCAAGGCCCCGGGCCATGGGAGACCTGCAACCCTAGGCGCCACTGGGAGGACTGCAGCCGATAGTAGATTGGCTCTCTTCGTGCCCCAGTGCCCACTCCCAAACAGTGCATCAGAACCTTGGAAAGGGCTGCAGGATGATCTCCAGGACCAATATACTTCAGGAATTACGGTAAGGCATTAAGGGAAAAGGAAAGAAAAGCCCACCCCAAGAGAGTAGAAGGGGAGTCTGATCAACTCCCAGGAAGTGACTATTATTAATTCAACCCAGAAAGCCTGGGGGAAGTGAGACTGACTGACTGATTTGGATGAAACTCACATCCCCACTGGCACACCAAACAGTGGTGACTCATTAAGCAGGTTTGTAGAGGGAAAGGGGGAGGATTGTGGAAGTGTGTAAAAGAGACAGGTGAGGGAGGAGCCAAGGCAGGGCGTGAAGTGGGGAGGCGCAGATCCCTTAGTGTGGATTGCATGCGCCGCAGTGAGTTAGGGCTGATTTACTAGAGGGCTGACTGCATACAGCTGACAGGAGCTCCCCCACAGTTGCAGCTGATGGTCACAGGAATAAAGTACTCTCCTAGCTAAGGGGCAGTCTGAAAACTCCCACAACAGGAGACAGTGTTCAGTCTGAAGTGAAAGTCTGTGAGAGTTGCTTGTGTGGGAGGATGGGAGGAAGACAGTAAAAACCCACACCACTAGAGTGCACGTTAAAGAACTTTAAGAAAGGCTTCTCAGGAGACTGTGAAGTTAAATTGTCCCCTCAGAAGTTAAGGACCTTCTGTGAGTTAGAATGACCTTCCTTTGGTGTTGGATGACTGGCCAAGAAAATGGTAGACAAACTATTGGCTGAGTGTTTAGGGTGGTGACTGGGATCAGAGGACAGACAGGGCATCCAGATCAGTTTCCATATACTGATTCATGGCTCAATGTAGCCCAAGATACACTCTAAGTGGCTGCAAACTTGCCTAGCTGCCTACTGCAACGCCTTAGTGGCATGGGCAGGGTCAAAGGAGGCCAAGGAACCTACAGACCCCAAGCCCACAAGGGAAGAGAAAAGGCAAGAGGCACCAGAGAACCCAATTTTACAGACTTTCCATGAAGAAACAGAAGTTCCACCCCTTATGCTCCAATATACCCATCCCTACCACACCCGAGGCAAGGTGAAGAACAAGAAAGCAGGAGCTCATGCTGTGCCAGGCCTAGGTGCAGGGGGTCAAGTAAAGTAAGACTCAGAGGGGAGCTCAAATCTCCCTCTCATAAGGAAAGGAGAGAGAAAGGAAAAGAGAAATGCAGCCAGTTTTTCCGATCTGGCCGTGCTTGGCCTTTGCAGATGCCTCTCCGTGAAACACCGGCACCAGCCTATTTAGATGAGTGGAGGCAGGTTCCTGGTGGGCAAAGGATCTGTATCCATCAGCCCTTTTCCACTCTGACCTTCTAAATTGGAAACCACACACTCCCTCCTTCATGGAGAAGCCCCAATCTCTCATTGATCTAATACAGTCCATCTTTGCTTCTCATAACCCTAATTGGCTGGATTGCTAGGAACTGCTGTTAATGTTAATATAGAAGAACACAGAGAATAAACCAAGCAGCTCTCCAATGGTTAGAAAATAATGCACCAGCAGGCACTAATGATGCCCTGCAATATGCAGTGCAACATTTCCCTCAGATAGGCCCTAAGTGGGACCCCAATAAAGAGGAGGGGCTGTGAAACATACAAACATAGGGCAGCACTTTTAAATGGTATGAAGGCAGGCGGGAAGAAGATAATAAATATAGGGGAAGTCTCAGAGATCCGCCAAAAACCTGATGAAAGCCCAAGCGAATTTTATTAGAGACTATGTGAAGCATAACAGATTTATTCCCTATTTGACCCAGAGGCTCCTGCCAATCAATGTATGGTGAATGCGGCTTTTGTCAGCTAGCACAGGAGACATTAGGTGGAAGGTACAGAAGCTAGAAGGATTTGAGGGCAAGAATGCTACTGAACTCATACAGGTGGCTACCAAGGTGTTTTACAATCGAGAGGAAGAGGCTGAAAGAAAGGCAAGGCACAAGGCAAAAGAAAAGGCAAACTTGTTAGTGGCTGCCTTAGTTGAGAGGGGAGCTAGTGTAAAGAGAGGGTGTGGGAGAGGTGTAATCAGACTGGAGTCTGAAACTTGGCCCAGATTAGGGAGAGATCAATGTAGTGTGCAAGAAGAAAGGACACTGGAAACTTGAGTGCCTAGAGAGAGTAGTATATGAAAATCAGGTATCCCCATACAGCCACCGGTTTTATCCCCATGCAATACCTAGACCAGCAGAAGCAAGCCAACAAGCCCCAAATAATCAGTGTACAGGTTTAACTGGCGTGGCTGGGATAAACAGCTATGAAGACTGAAACAGACTGGGCTCCATTTCTCTAAGCCCTCAGAAGCCTATGGTCAGGGTAAAGGTAGGGGGCCAACAAATAGATTTTATGGTAGACACGTGCTAAGCATCTGGTGGTGACAAAACCAGTGGGGCCACTGTCAAAAACTTATACTACCATTATTGGGGCCATAGGAGTGTCAGAAAAAAGACTCTTCTGCCAGTCAAAAAGATGTGTTATTGAACATCTTTTGAGGTCCAGCATGAGTTCCTGTATCTCCCCAGCTGCCCTGTCCTTTTGTTAGGAAGGGTTTTCCTTCAAAAGTTACAAGCACAGATTTCCTTTAAACCAGAGGGGAACATGACTCTAGAGTTTAACAGAGAGCTACAGTATTAGCCCTCACAGTACCACAAGCTGAAGAGTGGTGGCTATTTGCTAAGGATATGGAAGGACCCATAAAGCAGTCCTGGAGGTCATGGAGGAAGTCATATTGTCAGGGCTAATGAGAGAATTTCCAGAAGTATGGACTGAAAATAATCCACCTATGCTAGCTGTAAACCATGCTCTGGTGGTAGCACTAAAAACAGGAGCCACCCCAGTCTGGCTGTGCCAGTATCCTATATCCTAAAAGGCTGTCCTGGGCATAGAAAAGCATCTAGAACAGCTCAGAAAACACAGCATTCTGGTGCCATCTCAGTCACCTTGGAATACTCCACTCTTACCGGTAAAAAAGCCACTACCTAACCATGAGATAGCTATCTCCCATGATTATAGGCTAGTACAGGACTTTCAAGCTGTAAACCAGGCTACAGTAACTATTCATCAAGTAGTGCCAAATCCATATACTGTACTCTCACTACTCCCTTCCAACGCAGTGTGGTTCACTGTTTTAGACAAAAGGTGCCTTCTTTTTTGCCTTTGCCTCGCACCAGTCAACCCCTATTTGCTTTTCAATGGAGAAGTTTCCAACTTACTTGGACCAGGCTTCCCCAAGGGTTCAAGAACTCCCCCACAATCTTCAGTGAGGCTGTAGCATCTAATCTTAATGCCTACACCCTTAAAATAAAGATGTGGCCTACTGCAGTATGTAGATGATCTTTTAGCAGTCCCACTTTAGAGGACTGTCACAAAGGAACCCTTCATCTGGGGACCTGAGCAACAAAAAGCATTTAATGCAATCAAAACAGCTCTAGTTAGGGCCCCTGCCATAGGACTGTCAGATGTAACTAAGCCCTTCCTGTACGTTCATGAGCGATAGAGAATGGCTATCGGGGTCTTAACTCAGATTCTAGGATCACAGCACCGCCCAACAACCCACCTATCTAAGCAACTGGACTCAGTAGCTCAGGGATGGTCACCTTGCTTTAAAGGCCCTTGCCACTATAGCCATGCTTATACAGGAAGCAGATAAATTGACCTTAGGACAGCAGTTAACCATACAGGTGCTGCACTCTGTCCAAACGTTAATGATTCAAAGAGGGCATACTGGCTGTCAAATCCTAGAATGACCCAATACCAGGGACTCTTATGTGAAAATTCCCACATAACTTTAGAAACTGTAAATACTCAACCCTGCTGCCTTGCTCCCACTAGGGCCAGGAGCTCCCCTTCATAACTGTATAGAAACAGTAGATGAAGTTTTCTCCAGCAGAAAAGATCTCACAGATTGCTCCCTCCAAAATCCAGATGTTGAATACTTTACAGATTGGTAGCAGTTTTGTGAAAGGAGTCAGGTGGGCTTGATATGCAATTGTAACTTTAGATTCAATAGTAGAGGCCCAAAGCCTGCTGACAGGAACATCAGCCCAGAGAGCAGAATTAGTAGCCTTAACAAGAGCACTGTTGCTAGCTAAGGGAAAAAGAGCCAAAACACACACCGACTCAAAGTATGCTTTTGCTACGCTGCATATACATGGGAGCATATACAAAGATAGAGGACTCTTAACTGCCCACGGAACCAGTATAAAATATCCAGAAGAAATCTTACAACTTTTAGATGTAGTATGGGAACCAAAAGAAATAGCTGTTATACACTTCTGAGGCCATCAGAAAGGTGGAACTCTAGAGGCCAAAAGAAACAGGAAAGCAGATGCAAAAGGTAGGTGCACAACAATGAAAACCCCACCTTCTAGCATAGCAGCTAGAAAGGCAGCCTGTGCCATGCCTCTCCTCCCAGAACCCGTGCCTCTAGAAGAGCCAAATTACTCCCCAAATGAGAAAGCCTGGTTTGCTCAAGAAAATGGGAGCCTATACTAAAGAAGGATGGTGGAAATTCTCAGATGGCAGTTTAGCTATTCCTGAAGTAACAGCCCCCAGGTTTGTAAAACAATTCCACCAAGGAACTCATAAAGGAAAGACAGCACCAGAAATGCTGGTGGGGTGCCACTTCTATATGCCATGGCTCACTGTCATCTCCTGAGCCATTTGTGAACAATGCTTAATCTGTGCCCAGAACAACCCACAGCAGGACCAACTCGGACCCCAGGAATTCAAGGAGTAGGGGCAGCACCTTATGAAAATCTGCTTGTAGATTTTACAGAGTTGCCCCGGGCAGGAGGCTATTGCTATATGTTAGTGTCTGTCTGTACCACTCAGGTTGGGGAGAGTCTTGCCCCACCAGAATGGAAAAGGCACAAGAAATAACTAGAATGTTATTAAAAGATATTATCCCCAGATTTGGGCTACCTTCAACCACAGAATCAGACAATGGCCCAGCATTTGTGCCGAAATTGTCCAAGACCTAAAACGGCTGCTGAAAATAACCTGGAAATTGCATACTGCCTATCGCCCACAGAGCTCAGGAAAAGTTAAGCATATGAACTGAATACTCAAACAACTATTAAAGAAATTCCACCAGGAAACCCATCTGCGACGGGATCAGGTCTTGCCCATGGTCCAAATCACGTGTACTCCCACCAAACAGACCGGGTATTTACCCTATGAAATTTTGTTTGGCTGGACACCACCAATCATCACCGAAATTAAAGGGGACTTGAGAGAGTTAGAAGAGTTTGCCCTAAAAAAGCAAATGCAGGCCTTAGGCATAACTATGCAAAAAATAAGAGGCTGGGTTCAAGAAAAATTACCTATCAGCCCAACAGACCCAGTACATCCCTTCAAACCTGGAGACTCAGTTTGGGTTAAAAAGTGGAACCTGACTACCTTAGGACCAACTTGGGATGAGCCCCACATTGTAATATTGTCCACCCTGACTGCTGATAAGGTTGCAGGCATTATGCCCTGGATTCATCATAGCCGGTTAAAACCCACAGCAGCCCAGGAGAAGTGAACCAGCGAGCAAGATCCTGAACATCCACCCAGGCTAATCCTGAGACGAAACCAAACTGCCAACGAAAGTGGCAGCCATGCTCTAATTGCACCATCAGAGGCTGACCAGTCCTCGAATGGCTGAAGCTTAAGGAGTCATCAAAAGTAAATGTGGACTGAAATTTTAAGTCTGACTGCTTAGTATTGTAAACTATTCTACTGCTATGCTGTCATCTTTGCCAACCCTTATGTCCAAGGAAAGATTCATCCTGCCCCTGTGTAGTGGTATAAAATATTAATTTTTATTCTACTATTGTTAACTTCATTATCTGTACAAAAGGAAGGGCAACTAGTAGAAGAATGTACTTAGTGCCCGCAAACTACTTGGATTGGGAATACAGTAGTTTAAACCTTGCTGTATCAAACATATTATAAGTGTACAGGGACTCAGCTAGGGGCTTGTACTTACCATCAAACAATTTATTCAGTTTGTAACCCAGGCAATGAGCAATCTTACGTACGTTATGGCCCCAGGCCTGTGCCTGGGACCTGGTTTGAAATACGAATGGAGTTAAAAGAAGGTCATCTTCTACATAGGACTGAGGTCCCATCCTTCCATAAGGGAGCATTCCCTTTGTATTTTGAGGCCTGCCAGGCAACATACTCAGGCATAGCCCACTCTGCTACCTGTGGTAACCTAACATGGAAAAGACATCATAGCAAACTTTGTATGTATCTGTGTGGGCCAAGAGTTGCTCCATCTTGTTCCCCTGGGACCCTGGAAAAGGACTGTAGGTACTGCACAACATGGACCCCTGCTGGGTACCCTGAACAGCAGGATCAAAAACCAGTTGCACTTACTGAAATGCCAACAAAGCCAAATTGTGAAACAAAAACCTGCAATCCTATAAAGCTTACTATCCTAAAGCCAGATTTAGCCACATGAACTGCAGTTCACCCCATAATGGTGTTTATAAAAACATTCCCAATGGCCCATTTGCATATTATCAAAAAGAAAACTCGGGCCCACCCCCCTTAACCTCAGTTTCAAGTTTTTAAGTCATTTTATGAAAACTATAAAAGAACTAACCAGGAGGTTTTTGAACCCCCTCAAGTAGCCAGTAATCTGTTTGTTCAACTGGCTGAAAGTATAGCTAACCATCTAGCTGTTTCTTCTTCCTATGTCTGTGGAGGCACTAACATGGGAGATCAATGGCCATGGGAAACAAAAGAATTAATGCCTCAAGAAAACTTTACCTTAACCCTCACCCCTCCCGACCCTGTGCTCAAGTGTTTGGCTCCTAAAAAATTCCACTGTCTGGAGGTACTGTATTGCCCGCTGGGGAAACAGTTTCATTAATCCAGTAGGAAAACTGGCTTGTCTAGGGCAGCAATCCTACAACCAAACAGGAAGGAAAACTTTGTGTCAGGGAAAGAATAAACAAGGTAAAGTTACCTCCAGGTTGCCACACTACAACCCATTCTCTCACTTCCCAGCTTTAAACCACTCCTGGTATCAACTGGAGGCACCCAATAGTTGGCAGGCACCCCCGGCCTTTACTGGATTTGCAGACAGCAAGCCTATCGGCAATTACCAGCCAATTGGACAGGGGCCTGCGTACTAGGGACAATCAGACCATCCTTCTTACTCCCTTGCAGCTGGGAGAAACTCTAGGATACCCTGTTTATAATGAACTGGGAAACAGAAGTAAAAGGAGTGTACATATTAAAGGAGGTATAAAAATAGGACACTGGAAAGACACTGATTGAAAGACCCTGAAAGAATTATTCAATATTATGGGTCAGCTACCTGGGCGCAAGACGGGTCATGGAGATACCATATTCCTATCTATATGCTCAATAGCATTATAAGGTTACAGGCAGTACTTGAAATCATTACCAATCAAACTGCACAAGCTTTAGATCTATTGGCTGTATAATCCACAAAAATTAGAAATGCCATTTACGAGAACAGACTAGCTTTAAATTATCTCTTGGCCAAAGAAGAAGATAATTTAAGGAGTCATCAAAAGTAAATGTGGACTGAAATTTTAAGACCGATTGCTATCTTAGTATTGTTAACTATTTTATTACTATGCTGTCATCTCTGCCAACCCTTATGTCCAAGGAAAGATTCACCCTGCCCCTGTGTAGTGGTATAGAAATGTTAATTTTTATTCTACCATTGTTAACCTAAGCATCTGTACAAAAGGAAGGATAACTGGTAGAGGAAAAATGTATGTATTGCCTGCAAACTATTTGGATTGGGAATACCTTACTGTATTTTCTGTGGAAAATTTAACCTATCAAACCGCTGCCTATTAAATGATAATAAAGGACAAGCAGTCATGGAAATTACATCCAGGATGTGAAAACTAGCTCATATGCTAGTTCAGACATGGAAAGGTGGTCACCAGATTCTCTCTTTGGAGGATGGTTTTTATGGTGTGGAAGTTTATAAACCCTGATGGGGGACTAGTAATCACGTTAGGAGGATGCCTAATATTTCCTTGCTTCCTTCCTCTAATTGGAAGTATTCTGTCAACTATAGAAGCAATAGTAGTCAAGCAAACCACCAGTCAATTAATGGCATTAAGTACCAGCCTGTACCTCAAGAAAAAATGGAATTACCTCAAAATGACATGTATGGTAGTGGTCCTTTTTATGGGCTTATGGAAGTCATGTTCACCTAGCTAAAACCCAACTGTTAGCAAATGTCTAAATGAAATAAGCTCAAAACAAAGCAAGTATTATGTTAAGGGCCCCAAAAGCCTTACTAATACTGTATTTCTAAGCAGGCAAATTAAGTTTCCAGGGAAGCAACTTAAAGGTGGGTAATAGCTCTGTTCCTGGACCCACATCACTCTGCAGGTCAGCTCCTGAGAGCCTTCCAACCTTCAAACTGTCACTCTGGTTGGCACTGGACAGATGGCTGGTAAGCCAAAGATGGGTAAGATTCCTCAGAGGAGAGACAAACCAAAATAAGCATAGTTGCAAAGGGGCCATCAGGAGCTAAGGTAGAGTTCATTTAGAGTCCTTCATGCCAGCAGTGGAGCTCTTAACTGAAAAGGATCTAACTCAATGCTATACATTCACCATGAGCTGAAACATCAGCCTGCTGTCATTCAGTAAAGGTATAAAGACACTTTTAAAAACTTTCCTTAAAAGGTGCTACAACACATTTGACTAGGTCATAGATATATTTAAATAAATCCAGTAAATAAACTCACAGAAACATGAATCAGATTAAACCGAGAAAAAAAGAAGGGAAGGGGACGATCCAAGAAGGCCGTTTAGGAACAGCTCAGGATTGCAGTTCCCAGTGAAAGCGCAGAGGGTGAGTGGACGCCGCGTTTTTATTGCCCACAGACTAGGAAATTCCCGGGCGGAGGTGCTCCACGGTCGCCAGCGCGGCTGTTTCGGCCAGCGCGGCGGTGCCGGCTGGCACCGCTGCTTTGCCCCGCACAGCTGCTTTGTCGGCGCCCTGGAGCCGC
>NW_022436982.1:18652959-18697822 GCF_009761245.1 Sapajus apella
CACAGAAATTCAAACCATCATCAGAGATTATTACAAACAACTCTATGTACACAAACTAATAAACCTGGAAGAAATGGATAAATTCCTGGACACTTGCCTCCTGCCAAGCCTAAACCAGGAAGAAGCCGAAACCCTGAACAGACCCATAACAACGTCTGAAGTTGAGGCAGCAATTAAGAGCTTACCACCCAAAAAAACCCCAGGTCCAGATGGGTTCACAGCTGAATTCTACCAGACATACAAAGAGGAGCTGGTACCATTTCTTCTGAAACTAATCCAAACAATACAAGAAGAGGGAATTCTTCCCAAATCATTTTACGACACCAACATCATACTGATTCCAAAACCTGGCAGAGACTCAACAAGAAAAGAAAACTTCAGGCCAATATCCATGATGAACATAGAGGCAAAAATCTTCAATAAAATACTGACAAGCCGATTGCAACAGCACATCAAAAAGCTTATCCACCATGGTCAAGTAGGCTTCATCCCGGGGATGCAAGGCTGGTTCAACATACGCAAGTCTATAAATGTAATTCGCCACATAAACAGAACCAAAGACAAAAACCACATGATTATCTCAATTGATGCAGAGAAGGCCTTTGACAAAATTCAGCAACCCTTTATGCTAAAAACACTCAATAAGCTAGGTATCGATGGAACGTATCTCAAAATAATAAAAGCTATTTATGACAAACCAACAGCCAATATCATACTGAATGGGCAAAAACTGGAAGCATTCCCCTTGAAATGTGGCACCAGACAAGGATGCCTGCTCTCACCACTGGTATTCAATATCGTATTAGAAGTTCTAGCCAGAGCAATCAGGCAAGAAAAAGAAATAAAGGGCATTCAAATAGGAAAGGAGGAAGCCAAATTGTCTCTATTTGCAGACGACATGATTGTATATCTAGAAGACCCCATCGTCTCAGCCCCAAACCTCCTGAAACTGATAAGCAAGTTCAGCAGTCTCAGGATACAAAATCAATGTGCAAAAATCACACGCATTCCTATACACCAATAACAGACTTAAAGAGAGCCAAATCAAGAACAAACTTCCATTCACAATTGCCACAAAGAGAATAAAATACCTAGGAATACAACTAACAAGGAACGTAAAGGACCTCTTCAAGGAGAACTACAAGCCACTGCTCAACGAAATAAGAGAGGACACAAACAGATGGAGAAACATTCCATGTTCATGGTTAGGAAGAATCAATATCGTGAAAATGGCCATACTGCCCAAAGTAATTTACAGATTCAATGCTATCCCCATCAAGCTACCAATGACCTTCTTCACAGAACTGGAAAAAACCACCTTAAACTTCATATGGAACCAAAAGAGAGCCCGCATAGCCAAGTCAATTCTAAGCAAAAAGAACAAAACGGGGGGCATCACACTACCAGACTTCAAACTATACTACAAGGCTACAGTAATCAAAACAGCATGGTACTGGTACCAAAACAGAGATATAGAGCAATGGAACAGAACAGAGGTCTCGGAGGCAACACAACATATCTACAAACACCTGATCTTTGACAAACCAGACAAAAACCAGCAATGGGGAAAGGATTCCCTGTTCAATAAATGGTGTTGGAAAAGCTGGCTAGCCATGTGCAGAAAGCAGAAACTGGACCCCTTCCTGACACCTTACACTAAAATTAACTCCAGATGGATTAAAGACTTAAACATAAGACCTAACACCATAAAAACCCTAGAAGAAAATCTAGGCAAAACCATTCAGGACGTAGGTGTAGGCAAGGACTTCATGACCAAAACACCAAAAGCATTGACAACAAAAGCCAAAATAGACAAATGGGACCTAATCAAACTCCACAGCTTCTGCACAGCAAAAGAAACAATCATTAGAGTGAATCGGCAACCAACAGATTGGGAAAAAATTTTTGCAGTTTACCCATCTGACAAAGGGCTGATATCTAAAATTTACAAAGAACTAAAACAGATTTACAAGAAAAAAACTAACAAGCCCATTCAAAAGTGGGCAAACGATATGAACAGACACTTTACAAAAGAAGACATACGTGAGGCCAACAAACATATGAAAAAATGCTCATCATCACTGGTCATCAGAGAAATGCAAATCAAACCTACATTGAGATACCATCTCACGCCAGTTAGAATGGCGATCATTAAAAAATCTGGAGACAACAGATGCTGGAGAGGATGTGGAGAAATAGGAACACTTTTACACTGTTGGTGGGAGTGTAAATTAGTTCAACCATTGTGGAAGACAGTGTGGAGATTCCTCAAGGACATACAAATAGAAATTCCATTTGACCCAGCAATCCCATTACTGGGTATATATCCAAAGGAATACAAATCGTTTTACTATAAGGACACGTGCACACGAATGTTCATTGCAGCACTGTTTACAATAGCAAAGACCTGGAACCAACCCAAATGCCCATTGACGATAGACTGGATAGGGAAAATGTGGCACATATACACCATGGAATATTATGCAGCCATCAAAAACGATCAGTTTGGGTCCTTTGTAGGGACATGGATGAACCTGGAAACCATCATTCTCAGCAAACTGACAGAAGAGCAGAAGATCAAACACCGCATGTTCTCACTCATAGGCGGGTGTTGAACAATGAGAACACATGGACACAGGGAGGGGGGCACTACACACTGGGGTCAGTTGGGGGGATATAGGGGAGGGACGGTGGGGGGTGGGAAGCGGGAGAGATAGCAAGGGGAGAAATGCCAGATGTAGGTGATGGGGAGGAAGGCAGCAAATCACACTGCCACGTGTGTTCCTATGCAACAATTTTGCATGTTCTTCACATGTACCCCAAAACCTAAAATGCAATAAAATAAATGGGAAAAAAATACAAATAAAAATAAAAAATAAAAAATAAAAAGAAAAAAAAAAAAGGGAAAAAGGCGAGAAAAACAAACCAAAAATGGCATACCTATAAAGGTAATAGTAACTTAGATGCTTAAAGTAGTGGTGTTGCTTTCTATTAAAATGTTATTTATAAAAGGCAACAAAGGGGGGGAAAATGAAGGAAATTAAAGAATATCAATAATATTAAGACAAAATTTAATAATATTAAGACAAAATCTTAATATTAAGACAAAACAAAGGGATGGAGAAAAATTTACCAACCAAATGGAGAGCAAAAATAACAAATAAATAGAAAGCAGGAATTGCAATTTTTGCTAATAAAACAGACTTTAAAGCAACAAAGTTCAACAGAAGCAAAGAAGGATATTACATAATGATAAAAGGATCAATGTAACAAGAAGAGCTAAAAATCCTAAATATATATGCACCCAATACAGGAATACCCAGATATGTAAGACTTATAAAGAGATTTAGATTCCCACATAATAATAGTGGGAGACTTCAACATCAATATCAGACAGATCAATGAGACAGAAAGTTAACATCGATATCCAGGACTTGAACTCACATCAGGAACTAGTAGACTTAATTAACATTTATAGAACTCTCCACTTTAAATATACAAAATATACACTCCTATCAGTACCACATCACACCTATTTACAGGTTTAAATGAAATATTGGTTGGCTGCTTGTTAGTTATTTTCTTCCCTCATTTTTTTTTCCATGTCTCTATTACTAAACACAATAACAGGCATACCCATTTTTAGACTGCATTCTAGCCCGGGCAATAAAGCAACACCCCAGTTCTCTCTCCCTCTCCCTCTTCCTCATTCTTCCTTTCCTTCATTTTTTCTTTCTTTTTTTATTCTTTCTCTTTCTTCCTTTCTCTCTTTCTTTAAAAAAAATAAAATAAAATAAAAAATTAAGTGATTTGCATGCCTCTGCCTCCAAAAGTGCTGGGAGTATAGGGATAAGCCACCTCGCCTGGCCCAAAATTTTTAAATTAAAAATGTCTCCAGCAACTTAATAGGCCTGAGATTTGGAAAAAAAAGTTGTTTACTCCTCATACATCAATATTAAACTAGAAAATTTTGAATATATTGAACAGAAAATTAAATAAAATGAGGCAACTTTCCCCAAACTTAATTTGATAAAAACAGGACATCTGAGTAGTTTAAAAAAAAAAAAAAAAAGACAAAATCTTATAATTTGTAGATACATAATAAATTTTGACGTTTTGTACGCTGTTTAATATAATACCTCCCCAGCTCTGTTTAAGGCAGAATAACTACCTTCCTGCAAGCCAGTGAACCTTATTTATCCTCCCCACATTTTTAGCAAAGTTCCCAGGCATCTAGAAATTCCTAGTTTTCTTGCTGACGAGCTGCAAGGTAACAAAGCATATTAACTCAAAACTGCAAAATGCGTTTCTCAAGATGTTGCTTTTCAAATGTAAAGTACATCACAAAGTATGTCACAAGTTAATTAACTGCTCATTGTTCTGGCTTCTGTAAACCTGCTTTCTGCTACATCATCCTGTGCCATCCAGGTGCATTAAAGGTACTCCATTCTCTTTGTCCTTTGCTGAGAATTAGGAAGCAATTCCACTGAGCTTGTGATCATGTTAAATAAAATCCTCCTGCAATCCCATCAGTGTCTCCAGATAGCTCTGACTTCCCGCTACAAAGTGATGGGGAGAATGAAACCAAGTTGGAAAACGCTCTTCAGGATATTATCCAGAAGAACTTCCCAACCTAGCAAGGCAGGCCAACATTCAAATTCAGGAAATACAGAGAACACCACAGAGATACTCTTAGAGAAAAGCAACCCCACAACACATAATCATCAGATTCACCAGGATTGAAATGAAGGAAAAAATGCTAAGCACAGTCAGAGAGAAAGGTCAGGCTGCCCACAGAAGGAAGCCCATCAGACTCAGAGTGGATCTCTCTGCAGAAACCCTACAAGCCACAAGAGGGTGCGGGCCAATATTCAATATTATTCAAGAAAAGAATTTTCAACCCAGAATTTCACATCCAGCCAAAATAAGCTTCATAACTGAAGGGGAAATAAAATCCATTACTGACAAACAACTGCCAATTTTGTCACCACCAGGCCTGCCTTACGAGAGCTCCCGAAGGAAGAACTAAACATGGAAAGGAACAACCGGTACCAGCCACTGCAAAAACATATCAAACTGTAATGACCATTGAAGCTATGAAAAAACTGCATCAATTAACAGGCAAAATAACCAACTTGCATCATAATGGCAGGATGAAACTCACACATAGCCATATTAACCTTAAATGAAAATAGGCTAAATGTCACAATTAAGAGACACAGACTGGCAAATTGTATAGAGTCAAAATCCATCAGTGTGCTGTATTCAGGAGACTCATCTCACATGCAAAGACACACATAGGCTCAAAATAAAGGGATGGAGGAATATTTACCAAACAAACAAACAAAAAATCAGGGATTGCAATCCAAGTCTCTGATAAAACAGATTTTAAATCAACAAAGATCAAGAGAGACAAAGAAGGGCATTACATAATGGTAAAGGGATCAATGCAGCAAGAGCTAACTATCCTAGATATATATGCACCCAACACAGGAGCAACCAGATTCATAAAGCAAGTTCTTAGAGACCTACAAAGACAGACTCCTACACAGTAACAGTGGGGTGTTAAAGTCTCTCACAGTGAGGGGGTGTAAAGTCTCTCAGTGAGAGACTTTAACACCCCACTGTCAATATTAGACAAATGAATGAGACAGAAAATTTACAAGGATATTTAGGACTTAATTCAGATCTGGACCAACTGGACCTAATAGACAACTAAAGAACTCTCCACCCCAAATCCACAGAATATACATTCTTCTCAGCACCACATAGCACTTATTCTAAAATAGAATCATTAGAAGTAAAACACTCCTCAGCAAATGCAAAAGAATGGAAATCATAACAAATAGTCTCTCAGACCACAGTGCAATCAAATTAGAACTCAGGATTAAGAAACTAACTAAAAACTGCACAACAACATGAAAACTGAACAACCTGCTCCTGAATGACCTCTGAATAAATAATGAAATGAAGGCAGAAATAAAGATGTTCTTTGAAACCAGTGAGAATGAAGACACAACATACCAGAATCTCTGGGACACATTTAAAGCAGTAAGTAGGGGGAAATTTATAGCCCTAAATGCCCAAAAGAGAAAGCAAGAAAGACCTAAATTCGACATCCTAACGTCACAATTGAAAGAACTAGAGCAAGAGCAAATAAAGTCAAAAGCTAGCAGAAGACAAGAAATAACTAAGATCAGAGCAAAACTGAGGAGACAGACATGAAAAGTTCTTCAAAAAAAAAAAAAAAAAAAAAAAAAGGAATCCATAAGCTGGTTTTTTGAAAAGATCAACAAAATAAACCACTAGCTAGACTAATAAAGAAGAAAAGGGAGAATAATCAAATAGATGTAATAAAAAATGATAAAGGGGATATCACCACTGATCCTACAGTAATACAAACTACCAACAGAGAATACTATAAACACCCTCTACTCAAATTAACCAGAAAATCTGGAAGAAATGGATAAATTCCTGGACACTTACACCTCCTAAGACTAAACCAGGAAGAAGTCAAATCCCTGAATAGACCAATAACAAGTTCTAAAATTGAGACAGCAATTAATAGCCTACCAACCAAAAAAAGTCCAGGACCAGACAGTTTCACAGCTGAATTCTAACAGGTACAAAGAGGAGCTGCTACCATTCCTTCTGAAACTATTTGAAACAATACAAAAAGAGGAAATCTTTCCTAACTCATTTTATGAAACTAACATCATCCTGATACCAAAACCTGGCAGAGACACAACTAAAAAAGAAAATTTCAGGCCAATATCCTTGATGAACATCAATGTGAAAATCCTGAAGAAAATTCTGGCAAAAGAAATCCAACAGCACATCAAAAAGCTTATCCGTCAAGATCAAGTCAGCTTCATCCCTGGGATGCAAGGCTGATTCAACATATGCAAATCAATAAACAATCTGTCACAAACAAATAAAGACAAAAATCACATGATTATCTCAACAGATGCAGAGAAGGCCTTCAACAAAATTCAACAGCCCTTTATGCTAAAGACTCTTAATAAACTAGGTATTGATGAAACATATAATAAGCTAGGTATCGATGGAACGTATCTCAAAATAATAAAAGTTATTTATGACAAACCCACAGCCAATATCATACTGAATGGGCAAACACTGGAAGCATTCCCTTTGAAAACTGGCACAAGACAAAGATGCCCTCTCTCACTACTCCTATTCAACATAGTATTTGAAGTTCTGGCTAGGGCAATCAGGCAAGAAAAGGAAATAAAGGGTATTCAATTAGGAAAAGAGGAGGTCAAATCGTCTCTATTTGCAGATGACATGATTGTATATTTAGAAGATCCCACTGTCTCAGCCCAAAGTCTCCTTAAGCTGATAAGCCACTTCAGCAAAGTCTCAGGATACAAAATCAATGTGCAAAAATCACAAGCATTCCTATATACCAATAACAGATAAACAGAGAGCCAAATCATGAATGAACTCCCATTCACAACTGCTACAAGGAGAATAAAATACCTAACAATATAACTAACAAGGGATGTGAAGGACCTCTTCAAGGAGAACTACAAACCATTGCTCAAGGAAATAAGAGAGGACACAAATAAATGGAAAAACATTCCATGCTCACGGTTAGGAACAATCAGTATTGTGAAAATGGCCATACTGCCCAAAGTAATTTATAAATTCAATGCTATCACCATCAAGCTACCATTGACCTTCCTTACAGAAATGGAAACAACCATCTTAAATTTCATATGGAACCAAAAAAGAGCCCACATAGCCAAGACAATCCTAAGCAAAAAGAACAAACCTGGAAGCATCATGCTACCTGACTTCAAACTATACTACAAGATACAGTAATCAAAACAGCATGGTACTGGTACCAAAAAGAGATATATAGACCAATGGAACAGAACAGGGGCCTCAGAAATGATGCCACACATTTACAAATATCTGATCTTTGACAAACTTGACAAAAACAAGCAATAGGGAAAGGATTCCCTATTTAATAAATGATGTTGGGGAAACTGGCTACCCATATGCAGAAAACTGAAACTGGATCCCTTCTTTACACTTTATACCAAAATTAACTCAAGATGGATTAAAGAGTTCAATGTAAGACCTAAAACCATAAAAACTCTAGGAGAAAGCCTAGGCAATACCATTCAGGACATAGGCATGGGCAAAGACTTCATGACTGAAACACCAAACGCAATGGCAACAACAGCCAAAATTGACAAATGGGATGTAATTAAACTAAAGAGCTTCTGCACAGCAAAAGAAACTATCATCAGAGTGAACAGAATGGGAGAATATTTTTGCAATCTACCCATCTGACCAAAGGCTAATATCCAGAACTTACAAAGAACTTAAGCAAATCTACAAGAAAAAAACAACTGTATCAAAAAGTAGGTGAAGGATATGAACAGACACTTCTCAAAAGACATGTATGTGCCAACAAACATGAAAAAAAGCTCATCATCACCAGTTATTAAAGAAATGCAAAATAAAACCACAGTGAGATACCATCTCACACCAGTTAGAATGGCAATCATTAAAAAGTCAAGAGACAACAGATGCTGGCGAGGATATGGAGAAATATAAATGCTTTTACACTGTTGGTGGGAGTTAGCTCAACCATTATGGAAGACAGTGTGGCGATTCCTCCAGGATCTAGAACCAGAAATACCATTTGACCCAGCAGTCCCATTACTGGGTATATACCCAAGGAAGTATAAGTCATTCTATTATAAAGACACATGCACATGTATGTTTATTGCAGCACTGTTCACAATAGCAAAGACTTGGAACCAACCCAAATGCCCGTCAATGACAGACTGCATAAAAAAAATGTGGGACATGTACACCATGGAATACTATGCAGCCATAAAAAAGGATGAGTTAATGTCCTTTGCAGGGACATGGATGAAGCTGGAAACCATCATTCTCAGCAAACTAATACAAGAACAGAAAACCAAAAACACTGCATGTTCTCACTCATAAGTGGAAGTTGAACAATGAAGCCACATGGACACAGGGAGGGGCACATCACACACTGAGGCCTGTTGTGGGGTGGGGGCCTAGGGGTGAGATAGCATCAGGAGAAATACCTAATGTAGATGACAGGGTGATGGATGCAGCAAACCACCACGGCATGTGTATAACTATGTAACAAACCTGCACGTTCTGCACATGTCCTCCAGAACTTAAAGTATAAAAAATTAAAGAAGAAAAAAGATTACCAAGGATGGTATTATAAAAATATACTATATACCAGGGGTTTTAGCTCTGGTCTATGAATATCATTTGATTCAGTCTTGACGACAGCATAGAATACACAGTTACCTGAGTCACAAAATGTGTTTTGTTCTCTTTCCCACTTTTGGTAGATCAGTAGTATCACACTGAACAAATGGGAAACTTCACCACCTACGTTTCTAACTATCTATAAACAGCAGTCGCGTATTTGTTGGTTTGAAACCTTTTAAAAATTAAATCATTTTGCATAAGTTTCATGACCTTCCTTTCTTTAGAAAAATGGGTGTCGACCATTCCAAGGAAACAGATGAGGCTTTCTCCAAAAAGCTCCTTAAGGATGGAAAATAGTGGTTCCTCCCTGTACCCATGGGTGTAACAGATTGATTGGGACCCTTAGAATCTCTCTTACAGTGCTCCAGGCAGCCACTACAAATCAGGGTGGGCATGGAAATGAAGACCGATTTCTCTTCTGTTAGCAAATAATTTAAAAGTTTATCACTTTCCAGTATCATATTTTCCATTTTTACACCTGCCGAGTCACAAATGGACTAACAAGTATAAGCAACTTATGTGAATTACTGAGCTAGAAAAACAAGAACAGAGATGAAAATATTCAGCTCACCATCAGCACAAGGAAAAATATGTTCTTCTAGCAATAAAACATTCTACAGAAATTTCATTTAACTGAAGCCCAAACTTAAAGAACATGAATGAAGCCTTAAATTATGCAAAAATGAAGGCTTAAATCTTTCTATTCAAAATACTCAATTTAATGACTTAGCAGTTTCACTGCTTAATTCTTACTACCCATGCCACTACTATCAACTAGAATACTTAAATTAAGCCACAGTGGTAGTGTCAAGGTAAAAAATCAGACAGCTAGGCAGGCAGCTCTTCTTACTTTGGACAGTAGAATACACTATACAGTGAGAAAGCCAAGTATGAAAACCAGTCCCCTCAGCTGGGCGTGGTGGCTCATGCCTGTAAATCCCAACCCTTTGGGAAGCCAAGGCGGGCGGATCACTTGAGGTCAGGAGTTCAAGACCAGCCTGATCAACATGATAAAGCCCCTTCTCTACTAAAAATACAAAAATTAGCTGGGTGGGGTGGCAGATGCCTATAATCCAGCTACTGAAGAGGTTGAGGCAGGAGAATTGCTTGAACCCAGGAGGCAGAGGTTGCAGTGAGCTGAAACTCTGCCACTGCACTCCACACCCTGGGCGACAAGAGCAAAACTCCATCTCAAAAAAGAAAAAAAAGAAAAACCAGCCCTATTACTGACTAATGATGAGCACCCTGGGTCTATTTCCTTTGTGAACATGGGAACAAGACCTACTTTCAAGAGTTGGGTGAGAATTAAATACGTGGACACCACTTGTTATAATGAATGACACTGACATTTAAGAATTGCTCAATAAAAGATACCTTATTTGATAAGTTAAAGTGTTATTGTAAGAAGCTTCAAAGGATTAACAACAAACTTAACTGTGATTTGCTAATCATTGTCACATTAACAAACTGCCAGTCAATTATACCTGCTGGCAAATGACACTAGATAAGAGCAAGATTAGGTCCTTCATTCTTATGTTTTGCTACCACTTCAAAGCTAATTAAATACAGAAGGATCTAATGCCTAGAATATTAGACTTGGACATAAAACCCCAGGACCGACCACAACTACCAGTAGTGGTAACTCCAGGATACTAAAATTTAACATCCATCACCCCAAAAGTTTTGGAGACTGCCCATCTCTACAACAAATGTGTTCAATATTTCCCAAATGAGATAGTAATCATGCTTTTTAAAGCTCTCTGTGAGCAGAAACAGGAAGAGAAGATGACTTAGAGGAGAAGCAGAAGACTGACCAGTAAGTAGCCAGAGTCCACACTGGTCCCATCAGAGACTAATTGCCTCTGGCTTCAAAGAGGAGATACAGGACAGATCAGCCTATCCAAGAGAAAATATGGGCTACATTTTTTCCAGAATCCACATGAAAAAAGAAACAGGTGGGGCAGGAGGAGGAGGAACTAAAAAAAAAAAAAATACTAAAAACAGGTGAAATTAAGATTTTATTTAACCTATATATCCAAAATAGTATTATGTCAACATATAATCAATATAAGAAACATTTAAACCTGTTTTAATTTGCAAACATAATTAAAATTATACAAAATTGCAGGCCAGGCGCAGTGGTTCATACCTTTAATCCCAACACTTTGGGAAGCCAAGGTGGGTGGATCAAGGTACGTGGATCACTTGAGCCCAGGAGTTTGAGACCAGCATGAGCAACAGAGTGAGACCTTGCCTCTAAGATGGAGGCTGGGGGTGGCGCAGAACACCAATTAGTCAAGCATGGTGGTGCACACGTGTAGTCCCAGCTACTCAGGAGGCCGACACAGGATAATTGTGTCATGGCGCTCTACCCTGGGTGACAAAGTGAGACCCTGTCACCAAAAAAAAAAGTAGAAAATAAATAATACATGTTACAAATTTTGTTCCTCAGCTGCAGCAGCCACATGTGAGGTACTCAGTGGCCACCACACTGGACAGGTAAGCCACAGTCATCTTCCCTATAGCGCTCCTCTAAATGGCAGGGCTATAGCAAGAATGGGTCCATATGAATAGCTCCCATCTAAGACCTCTCTATCTGCTGGTTGGAGACTCTGCACAGTAAAATTTGAGAAGAACTGCTTTAGATAACTGGTTTAAATGCACATGTCCAGGTCAGAACCCCAGAAACTAGTAACTACCAAGGCTACGTAGTTCTGTTCTGAAAAACAGATGGTCAAATATGTGTGTTGGGCAGGAACATGTGGTTCCTTGAGAAGATGCTAAGTTTGATTTCTCTTTAACTTTTATCCCCCAGAACAGGATGATCAATAAAGGAGTACCAACCGGGCTGTTCACAATAAGGGAATGGAGATGAGGGGCAGAGTTGAGAAGTGATTTTAACTCTCAGCGTTCAAGATAGCACTAACTAGATTACGTGCAGTGGTCCATTTTGAAAGTGTTTTTATACTTGTAGATGAAGTAGTTCAGGATCTTGGGCTTCTGAAAGTGAAATTATTTTACATGCAGATCAAAAAATGTTCACAAAGAACCATAAAAACAACACTACGTATTTCAATAATTACTATTTTGTAAGTTGACTGTAACATCAAAGGTTCGGAAATAGTTCCAAAAAAGTAGGCAATAGGCTAAAATTCTTTAAATTCTTAAAAATCACTACCAAATTTTGAGCACTGAGGCAAGTATTTTGCTAAGTATCTTAATACTTGTTTACACCCCAAATTCCCCTATGAAGTGAGTATCATTAATTTCATTTTACAGATGAAAAAGACAAGGTTTCATCGAGTTAAATAATTTGTTGAAGGCCACACAGCTCAAACTCAGTTTTGGTTCAGTAACGACTGACTCTAAAACCTAAGCTTACTCTTTATTACTCAGGTCTAGCGGCTGTCTCACAAAAGGTATATGGACATACCTACTACCCAATATAAGCAAAACCTTCTTCCATATGCATAACATATATGTACGTGTTTACATATGAAATACATTACCATCTGTTTCAGGGAGCTCTCTGTACCCAACATCATTTTTATCTACTGGAACAACCAAGCCTGCACCATGGAAGGTCTTTGACACAACCTACATTAAAGAAAAGAATAAAATGTAATCATGGTAAATAGACATAAAAAAAAAAAAAACCCAAAATACATAAACCTT
The DNA here is from genome assembly GCF_009761245.1 of Sapajus apella. Lineage (NCBI taxonomy): Eukaryota > Metazoa > Chordata > Mammalia > Primates > Cebidae > Sapajus > Sapajus apella. Next base: position 18,665,929 of record NW_022436982.1, read on the forward strand.
CAACATTTCTACCAAAATGTAACATTCAATGACATTTTATTTCAGTAAATTTGGACTCCAGGGTAAAAAATTAGCACTATTTTTTTTCTTGAAAATTAGCTAAAAGTTAAACACTTGAAGTAATCACAGAACAGTGAAATAACTGGCTTTTCTTAACCGTGCCAGTCACTTGGAAGTCTGCATCCTGATTTGTTAAGGAAGAACCCAATACATCCTAGAATGCAAGCCAAAATACCAGTTTCCTCTAAGGTCGAAGTACCCTCTTGGTAGAAAGCACAGAAGAACCTGGGTCTAAAAGAAAGACAGTAAGAGACAGTTTTTGTCAGCAAGAAGATATGGTAGGACAGAACTCCTTTCATCGATCCTGCCAAATTCAGACCCCTCCTAGTTTTACCTGGAATATTTAGGTTCATTTGCAAACTTCCCAAAAGTAGGGCAGTTTCTAGGTTTGCAATGTCTTCTTTGGAGGCAAATCACACAACCAGTGAGCTTTTATCAAGTGGTAGTCTTCAAAGACAAAAACAGGCCCAACCACAACCATCACCATAGCCCTTCCAGTTTACGTTCTTCCTTTATTTCATGTTAGTGGCATTATTTTTAGGTCTTTCCTTAACAAAACATGGGTACAAATCTTCCACTTCTTTGTGCAATTCAGTGAAAAGTTTCCAAGGTAGAGGAAGGACACAACCCCAAAAATAAACTCCAGTTTTAAAGGCCTCTCACCCAAGTCTCTATATCTTAACGCCTTTCCCTCTATAATCTCCCTATTCTCCCAGTCTCATGCTTCTTTCATTATTCTTTATTAAGGATAATGCCAGAAAGGGCAGGTATTCAAAGGAAGTTATTAGACAACTGCTTACCACTTGGTAAAAAAATGAAGTCATTGTTTTCTATCTTAATATTTATATCAAGGTAATTTGCAGCTGGATTTCAGAATTAAAAATAAAATCATAAAATTACTAGAAGATAAATTTTAAAAAATGATTTTGTGATGGAGACAAAAAAGTTGACTATATAAAAATAAAACTCTAGTGAAATCAAGAACACAAGACAAATTAACTGATAAAATATATCTGCAAAATGTAACAGTAAATAAAAATTAATGTCTTTAAACTATAAGGAAGTCTAACAAAGGAAAAGACTAATATCCAAACTAGAACACATGTAGGAAAAAGACTAATTCTAACCCTGATAGAAAAATGGGAGAGTTCAGGCAGTTAAAAAAAAAAAAAATACAATGGCCAACAGAGAAGTGAAAAATATTTAATGTCCTTTATAGTTAAAGAAATGCCAATTAAAACAATGCAGAATTTCACAGCATGGAAAGAACTAAAAGGACTAAAGAAAACCCCATAAAATTAGAAACAACCAAAGACACACACACACAAACACACAAAACTTTGGACCTGGCAATACTATGTCTAGTAATTTTTTCAAAAAAAAAAAAAAAAAAAAAAAAAAAAAGAAAAACCCAGATAAGCATGCAAATAAAGGTATAAAAGGATATCTATGGCAGGGTTGTCTGTATTTGTGAAAAATCTTAAGCAACCAAACTTTCAACATAAGCACAGTATTCTGCAGCTACTCAAAATTATGAGGAAGATCTTAAATTGGCAATATGAAATGATAGACATATTCGTAAGTGCAAAAAGCAGGACATAAAGCAGTGACAATGAAGAAAAAGACAGCAGTGCTATAGTTGCCAACTCAGGCTGAACAACATACAGTAAGAACCATGGTAGATGTTCAGAGTTTTCAGATGATGACCTATACTAATTGTCCACAAAGAGGTATCAATTAAGAAGTCATCAGAATCATAACATTATGACGAATAAGATTACAAATTTAGGAAAACTGTATAGCAGTGATAACATCCTGAAGCATTGGATCACAGGTGGATGGAGTGACACGCTATCATTTTATGTATCATTTAACCAATGTTCTATATGAATAAATCTAGGTAGGAAAAGGTGAAGTGGCAGAGAGTCAATTAGCAAGAAGATAGGATGGAAACTATGCTAATATGAAAAATATAAAGTTGGGTTTTACAGGTGTCATTTAAGATTTTGGACAAGATACAAAACCTCTATAACCCTCAATTTACTTATCTATAAAACAGGATGATAATTCCAACTTGGCAGATTTGTTGTAGGGAGTCAAATGATGTAAGGACTCTGCATTTCAAAGTATACTAAGTTACTGTCAGTATAAAAACACTGATTTCTAGTGTGCTGTACAGTGCTCTATCATGCTAGAGTGGATATATCCTTACACTCACACACAAGGACAAAGCCAGTAACTCACATATACTAGTGGAATTAAATTCTTTAGTAGAAAAATATGATTTAAATGAAGATCTCAGAAAAGCTATAAAAGAACAACCTTACAATAAAAGAAAAGAGTTTGAAAGTATACTCATCAACAGGGGAGGATTAAAAACATGATTATAATATTTTTTTTTGTCTTTGTTTTTACCAGCTGTTTTTGTATAAAGAACAAATACTAAAATGAAACTTCATGGTGGGGGGATCTAGGACAAAAATATCTATGAAATTTAAACTTCAATCATATCTTACTTATGAGGAAGAATTAAGAAAGTCTTCTCTGAAGTAAATCACAGCTTGTGGTAGAAAAATAAAACAAGACTGATTAAATAACTTGCTAACAGCTATTATGTGTATTGATGCTCAGACTGTAGTCAAAACAAATTAGGAGGATTGCTGGCAAGATGGCTGAATAGGAATGGCTCTGGTGGGCAGCTACCAGCAAGGTCAACACAGAAGGCAGGTGACTTCTGCATTTCCAACTGAGTGGCACCTGGATCGCCAGTGAGACAGAAACCTTCACTCTGCTGCTGGAATGGGGGCTGAAGCCAGGGGGCCAAGTGGTCTGGCTCGGTGAGTTCCATCCCCACAGAGACCAACAAGCTAAGATCCACTGGCTTGAAATTCTCGCAGGCAGCACAGCAGTCTGAGCATAACCTGGGATGTGCAAGCCTGGCTAGGGGAGGAGGCTCTGCCATTGCTGAGGCTCGAGTAGGCAGTTTTAACCTCACGGTGTAAACAAAGTCACTGGGAAGTTCAAACTGGGAGGAGCCATCCCAGCTCAGCAAGGCCGCTGCAGGCAGACTGTCTCACTAGATTCCCTCCTCGCTGGGTGGAGCATCTCTGAAAAAAGGCAGTAGCCCATCAGGGACTTATAAATAAAACCCCCACCTTCCTGGGACAGAGCACCTGGGAAAAGAGGTGGTTGCGGGCACAGCTTCAGCAGACTTAAATGACTATGCCTTGCAGCTCTGAGGAGAGCAGCGGATCTCCCAGCATAGTGTTCGAGCTCTGATAAGAGACAGACTGCCTCCTCAAGTGGATTCCTGACCCCTGTGTATCCTGTCTGGGAGACACCTCCCAGTAGGGGCCGGCACCTCATACGGGAGAGCTCTGGCTGGCATCAGGTGGGTATCTTTATGGGATGAAGGTACCAGAGGAAGGAGCAGGCAGCAATCTTTGCTGTTCTGCACCTTCCATCAGTGATACCCAGGTAAACAGGGTCTGGAATGGATCCCCAGCAAACTCCAGCAGACCTGCAACAAAGGTGCCTGACTGAAAGGAAAACTAACCAATAGAAAGGAATAATTTCAACATCAACAAAAAGGACGCCCACTTAGGGATCGCATCTAAAGGTCACCGACTTCAGCAAACAAAGGTAGATAAATTCACGAAGATGGGGAGAAACAAGCGCAAAAAGGCTGAAAATTCCAAAAACCAGGATGCCTCTTCTCCAACAGCCCACAACTCCTTGCCAGCAAGGGAACAAAACTGGATGGAGAACCAGTTTGACAAATTGAAATAAGCAGGCTTCAGAAGGTGGGTAATAACAAACTCCTCCACGCTAAAGGAGCATGTTCTAACCCAATGCAAGGAAGCTAAGAACCTTGAAAAAAGGTTAGATGAATTGCTAACTAGAATAACCAGTTTAGAGAAGAACATAAGCTGATGGAGCTAAAAAATACAGCACGAGAACTTCGTGAAGCATAAAGAAATTTCAACGCTGAATGGATCAAGTGGAAGAAAATATATCAGAGACTGAAGATTAACTCAGTGAAATAAAGCGACAAGACAAGATTAGGGAAAAAACAGTGAAAAGAAATGAACAAAACCTCCAAGAAATATGGGATTCCATCAAAAGACCAAATCTATGTTTGATACGTGTACCTGAAAGTGACAGGGAGAATGAAACCAAGTTGGAAAACATTCTTCAGGATATTATCCAGAACTTCCCCAACCTAGCAAAGCAGGCCAATATTCAAATTCAGGAAATACAGAGAACACCACAAAGATACTCCTTGAGAAGAGCAACCCCAAGGCACAGAATCATCAGATTCACTAACGTTGAAATGAAAAAAAAAAAAAAAAAAAAAATGCTAAGGGCAGCCAGAGAGAAAGGTCAGGTTATCCACAAAGGGAAGCCCATCAGACTCACAGCGGATCTCTCAGCAGAAACCCTACAAGCCAGAAGAGGATGGGACCGATATTCAACATTCTTAAAGAAAAGAATTTTCAGCCCAGAATTTCATATCCAGCCAAACTAAGCTTCATAAGTGAAGGAGAAATAAAATCCTTTTCGAACAAGCAACTGTTGAGAGATTTTGTCACCACCAGGCCTGCCTTACAAGAGCTCCTAAAGGAAGAACTAAACATGGAAAGGAACAACCAGTACCAGACGCTGCAAAAACATACCAATCTGTAATGACCATCGATGCTATGAAAAAACTGCATCAACTAATGGGCAAAATAACCAGCTAGCATCATAATGACAGGATCAAATTCACACATAACAATATTAACCTTAAATGTAATCAGGCTAAATGCCCCAGTTAAAAGACACAGGCTGGCAAATTGGATAATGAGTCAAGACCTATCAGTGCAGTGTACTGTATTCAGGAGACGAATCTCATGTGCAAAGACACACACAGCCTCAAAATAAAGGAAGGGAAGAAGATTTACCAAAGAAAATGGAAAGCAAAGAAAAGGCAGGGGTTGCAATCCTAGTCTCTGATAAAACAGATTTTAAACCAACAAAGATTAAAAGAGACAAAGAAGGGCATTACATAATGGTAAAGAGATCAATGCAACAAGAAGAGCTAACTATCCTAAATATATATGCACCTGGTATAGGAGCACCCAGATTCATAAAGCAAGTTCTTAGAAACCCACAAAGAGAGTTAGACTCCCACACAATCCACACAATAATAGGGGGAGATTAACACCCCACTGTCAGTATTAGATCAACAAGACAGTTAATCAAGGATATTCAGGACTTGAACTCAGATCTGGACCAAGCAGACCTAGTAGACATCTGCAGAATTCTCCACTCCAAATCAACAGAATATATATTCTTCTCAGCACCATACAGCACTTATTCTAAAATAGACCATATCATTGGAAGTAAAACACTCCTCAGCAAATGCAAAAGAACAGAAATTGTAACAAACTCTCTCAGACCACTGTGCAATCAAATTAGAACTCAGGATTAAGAAACCCACTCAAAACCACACAGCTACATGAAAACTGAACATTCTGCTCCTGAATGACTACTGGAAAAATAACAAAATCAAGGCAGAAATAAAGATGTTCTTTGAAACCAGTGAGAATGAAGACACAACGTACCAAAATCACTGGGACACATTTAAAGCAGTGTATAGAGGGAATTTTATAGCACTAAATGCCCCAAGAGAAAGCAGGGAAGATCTAAAATTGACACTCTAATGTCACAATTAAAAGAACTAGAGGAGCAAGAGCAAACAAAATCAAAAGCTAGCAGAAGACAAGAAATAACTAAGATCAAATCAGAACTGAGGGAGATACACAAAAAACCCTTAAAAAAAAAAATGTATCTAGAAGGTGGTTTTTTGAAAAGATCAACAAAATAGACAGACCACTAGCCAGACTAATAAAGAAAAGAGAGAAGAATCAAATAGATGCAATAAAAAAATGATAAAAGGGATATCACCACCAATCCTACAGAAATACAAACTACCATCAGAGAATACTTTAAACAACTCTATGCAAATAAACCAGAAAATCTAGAAGAAATGAATACATTCCTGGACACTTACACCCTCCTAAGACTAAATTAGGAAGAAGTTGAATCCCTGAATAGACCAATAACAAGTTCTGAAATTGAAGCAGTAATACCAACCAAAAAAAGCCCAGGACCAGACAGGTTCACAGCCAGATTCTACCAGAGGTACAAAGAGGAGCTGCTACCATTCCTTCTGAAACTATTCCAAACAACAGAGAAAGAGGGAATCTGCCCTAACTCATTTTATGAAACCAACATCATCCTGATATCAAAACCTGGCAGAGACACAACTAAAAAAGAAAATTTCAGGCCAATATCCCTGATGAACATTGATGAAAAAATCCTCAATAAATGCCGGAAAACTGAATTCAGCAGCACATCGAAAAGCTTATCCACCATGATCAAGTGGGCTTCGCCCCTGGGATGCAATGCTGGTTCAACATACGCAAATAAACATAATCTATCACATAAATAGAACCAATGACAAAAACCACGATTATCTCAATAGATGCAGAGAAGGTCTTTGACAAAATTCCAAAGCCCTTCATGCTAAGAACTCAATAAACTAGGCACTGATGGAACATATCTCAATATAGTAAGAGTCATTTATGCCAAAACTACAGCCAATATCACACTGAATGGGCAAAAACTGGAAGCATTCCCTTTGAAAACAGTCACAAGACAAGGATGCCCTCTCTCACCACTGCTATTCAACACAGTATTGGAAGTTCTGGGCAGGGCAATCAGGCACGAGAAAGAAAGAAAGTGTATTCAATTAGAAAAAGAGAGGGTCAAATTATCTCTATTTACAGATGACATGATTTTATATTTAGAAGACCCTACTGCCTCAGCCCAAAATCTCCTTATGCTGATAAGCAACTTCAGCAAAGTCTCAGGATACAAACCAATAAGCAAAAATCACAAGCATTCCTATAAACCAATAATAGAGAGCCAAATCATGAGAGCACTTCCATTCACAACTGCTACAAAGAGAATAAAATACCCAGAAATACAATTTACAAGGGATGTGAAGGACCTCTTAAGATGAACTATAAACAATTGCTCAAGGAAATAAGAGAGGACACAAACAAATGGAAAACCATTCCATGCTTATGGTTAGGAAGAATCAACATTGTGAAAATGGCCATACTGCCCAAAGTAATTTATAGATTCAATGCTATCCCCATCAAACTACCATTGACTTTCTCCACAAAACTGGAAAAAATTACTTTAAGTTTCATAAGGAACCAAAAAAGAGCCTGCATAGTCAAGACAATCCTAAGCAAAAAGAACAAAGCTGGAGGCATCACACTACCTGACTTCAAATATACCAAAAGGCTACAGTAATCAAAACAGCATGGTACGAATACCAAAACAGACATATAGACCAACAAAACAGAACAGAGGCCTCAGAAATAATGACACATATCTACAATCATGTGATCTTTGACAAACTTGACAAAAACAAGCAATGGGGAAAGGATTCTCTATTTAATAAATGGTGTTGGGAAAACTGGCTAGCCATATGCAGAAAGCTGAAACTGGATACCTTCCTTACACCTTACACAAAAATTAGCTCAAGATGGATTAAAGATTTAAATATAAGACCTAAAACAATAAAAACCCTAGAAGAAAATCTAGGCATTACCATTCAGGACATAGGCATGGGCAAAGACTTCATGACTAAAACACCAAAAGCAATGGGAACAAAAACCAAAATAGACAAATGGGATGTAATTAAACTAAAGAGCTTTTGCACAGCAAAAGAAACTATCATCAGAGTGAACATGCAACCTACAGAATAGGAGAAAATTTTTGCAAAATATCCATCTGAAAGGGCTAATATTCAGAATCTACCAAGAACTTAAACAAATCTACAAGAAAAAAACAATCCCATCAAAAAGTGGGCAAAGGATATGAACAGACACTTCTCAAAAGACATTTATGCCGCCAACGGACATATGAAAAAAAGCTCATCATCATTGGTCATTAGAGAAATGCAAATGAAAACCACAATGAGACACCATCTCATGCCAGTTAGAATGGCAATCATTAAAAAGTCAAGAGACAACAAATGCTGGAGAGGATGTGGAGAGATAGGAACGCTTTTACACTGTTGGTGGGAGTATAAATTAGCTCAACCACTGTGGAAGACAGTGTGGCAATTCCTCAAGGATCTAGAACCAGAAATACTATTTGACCCAGCAATCCCATTACTGGGTAATATGTCCAAAGAAGTATAAATCATTCTATTATAAAGAAACGTGCACATATGTTTACTGGCAGCACTGTTCACAATAGCAAAGATGGAACCAAACCACCAACCCAAATGCCCACCAATGATAGACTGCATTAAAAAAATGTGGCACATATACACCATGGAATACTATGCAGCCATAAAAAGGATGAGTTAATGTACTTTGCAGAGACATGGATGAAGCTGGAAACCATCACTCTCAGCAAATTAACACTGGAACTGAAAACCAAACACCCCATGTTCTTACTCATCGGTGGGAGTTAACAATGAAAACACATGGACACAGGGAGGGGAAGATCACACACTGAGGCTGTTAGGGGGTAGGAGGCTAAAAGAGGGATAGCATTAGGAGAAATATCTAATGTAGGTGGTCGAGTGATGGATGCAGCAAACCCCTATGGCACATGTATACCTATGTAACCAACCTGCATGCTCTGCACACGAACCCCAGAACTTAAAGTATAATTTAAAAAAAAAACTTACTCATGCAACCAAATACTACCTGTACCCCAAAAGCCTATGGGAAAAAAAAATAAAAAGATAAAAATTAAAATTAAATAACACAACATAAAATACAAAAACTTCCAAAAAAAAAAAAAAAATTAGGGATATATTAACTAGACTAGACTACAAATGCTACCCTTCTCTCCTGGTCACAAGGTGGGACAAGTTTCCTATGATAACCAGAAAGGTAAATGGCAATAAAAAATCTTAATATTTAAAATGCAATGTTATAATGAGTTTCATTAAAATGTATGTTTTAAGAAACTTTCCAGTCTATAGGACTAAAGAAAAAGTGCCTAGAACTTATCAGAATATCACCCTTGTTGCTGAATCAAGGTCAGAGTAGAAACTTTAGTAGGATTTTAATACCTAAGTACACTAAGGTACTTCATTACCAGTGCTATTTTATTAAGGAAAAAGAAGTTCTCTCTTTAGCTTTGAACATTCAGATGAACCAGCAAGGTACTTCATTACCAGTGCTAGTTTACAAAGGAATAGCAAGTTCTCCTTTTCGCTTAGAACATTCAGATGAACCAGCAAAGGCCGACAAATAGTGAGAAGCTGAAGAAGACTGGGGAACCCTCATTCCAGTGACATATGTTGTTTTTCCCCACAGGCCCTAAGAACAAACTCCTTCAGAATTCTCATTTACTCCAAAGCAGAAATCTTCCAGCTTGTCATTAAGTTACCCTGAAATCTACAGCTGAAAAACCAAAAGAATCCAACACTACGAAGTATTTTCTTCTTTACAAAATACTCCCCTCACGCTGCAGACATTAGGAGAGATGCAAAAGGAAATGATGGGATTAAGGAAAAAGAAGGAAGCACTGCTTATGTACATGTTTACTGGAGAAAAAGTATGTATGTAAATTTCATTATGTACAAAGCAGCTTTCAGTTAACTTTATGAAGTGATTAACTGACAAAACAAGATTAAAAGAATGGTAAATACTAGCATGAGTTATTCAACCACAGCAGTGATATCACTAGTTATGCAATTCAACCAGTGTATCAAGCCAAAGGAGCCATCTGACCCATTTCAGTGCCATCCTCCTAGCCCCCTGGAGAGACTGCATCCAGCTCTTAAAGACAGGGCTAAAGAGAAGGGTAGAGATGAGAAGGAATCAAGAGGAGAAAAACATCTGCTAAACAGCGAAACAGAGGCCAACAGATTGAAGTCATACTTTCTTATCTCTCTGTTTCATCTTCATGGTTCTCTGTTCCAGTGAGTACCCCAGTTCTCTGGCTGTTTCTGTGAGTTTTTCATCTATGTTTTTCAAGAGATTGGTTTTCTTTTTATCCGTTACTTCTTTAAGTTTTTTCATCAAAAATAATCTGAAAAAGAAGTAAAAGTCCTCATTATATTGCAGGCCACTGTACTAAGTACAAAGACCTTTGGAAGTTGAGCCAAGTTAAAAATGTCAAATTCCATGCAAGAATAAGTCCACAGAATAATTACCAACACTTCTCTCGAAATCCCTAACAATTTTCTTCAAATAAGAGAAAAGCAGTATTAATAAAAACTGCCAGTCACAGAAAGAGAAAATATGGTTCAAATTTATATTAGCACTCTAATGTCTACAATAAAGATTTAAAAGATATTTGCAAAACTGGGATTAGTCAAGTTTTAAGTTTTATTACTTTCACACACATAGTGCTCCCTTACCTAAAACATCCTTCTTCCTACTCTTTCTAGTAAGTTCTTAGGCACCCATCAAAGCCCACATAAAATATCCTCTTTTACCTCCACCACTATTGAAGGCACTTGGTAGTTGCCTTCCTATACATATCACATTATTATGACTATCTCTGAGTTTGTCTCTGTCTAAACCTACTCTAACACTTTGCTATGTGATGCTTAAAGATAAGGTGCAATGTACAACTGAAGCTATAGCCATGAACATGAAGATTTTATGCTTTGACTTTAAATCCATTAAAATGTGTTGAATGCAAACAAATTTATTCCCAAGCATGTTACATGGCATCATGCAATGGCCCTTTGGAAATAGTGGCTAAGTTATTAGACGTAAAAGTTGAAACTTACATATCAAATTCACCCCATCACATAACATTAGGAAAAAAAAAAAGCTATTGAGCTCACAGTGGTATTACAAGTTTCTCAATCTAATTTTTGTTCGAAACCTTGAATTTTATCACTCGCAAAAAATATAGTCAGTTGTTTTCTTTGGTTCATTTCAGAAAATTTCTGCCAGTATCTAGATCCAAATAACCAGTTTGTCAGAGTCACTCTTTCTACAAGTGGGAAAAAGTTCATCTCAAAACCCAATCACACAAGTGCTTTTTCCCTTGAGACAAACCACAGTACTTCAGTATGAGAGATACTTTCTATGTATTTCCTATTTCATCACAGAATGTTAAAGATATATGCTCAATGGCAGACATCTAATACATGTATACTCCATCACTGACATTTTTTTCAGGGACAGGGTCTTGCCATGTTGCTCAGGATAAACTTGAACTCCTGGGCTCAAGCAATGCCCCCACCTCAACATCCTGAGTAGCCACCATGCCTGGCTCCATCACAAACATTCTTAAACACATTTACATGTTACTGTTGTAAATAATGCAATGACTGCTGCTATTCTAGTGGCACTATCTTGATTCCTGCCAAGGTGACAACAGTATTACCCACTATTACCTTTGTGCCATTGATGCAAAAACATTTTAATCACAAATAGTTTTGACCCTAAGAGTATCTGACCCAAGGTCAAAACTATTTGCCCCAGTTATTTTAGGGAAGAAAAAAAAGGTAGAAGGAAAAAAAATCATTCCTAACTTTGCTGTTCAAGGATATTTTAAAATTGAGTACGTTTATTTCCATATGCTTTAGACAGTATGAAATAGAATCACTCTACACTATTGTTATTTGCTCACTTCATAATAAATTCAACCAATCAATACTAAGGTATTATAGCATATGGATAGTTTATATTTACCTAATCTTCTACACTGCTGGATATGTTGTTGCCATTTTTTCATTGAATAAACTATCTGTAATAAACACACGTATTTCTGTACCTGTCCAAAATATGTTTGATGAAGAGCTAGAAGTGGAATTGCAAACATAAGGGTATAAATGTGTACTTCACGCAGTACCTGGTAATGTAATCTATTAAGAAATCTTAGACTATGGTTGTTTAAACATTTTTCAAACTGCTTTCTACAAAGGTTTCACCAATTAACACATCAGTAAGGGTTCTTATACCCTAACCATCATTGGTTATTACCATTCTTTAACCTTTAAAAATCTTTGCTGGCTTAATTTGCATGTCTTCAGTTACTATTAAATCTTGCAGAAACAATTCTTTCTCTGGGCATAACATTTGGAGATCAGAGGTCTGCCTTGAAAGACCTTACTCCCTCTGCCATAAAAATAAATTTTAAAATATATAAAGAAATTAAGTGTTCTGATTAGCTGATTTAAGGAAGTGGTACCCAAAAAAACTAAAACCGTTATAATACTTTAAAAGTACTAACATAGTTATATCTCAAGTAATTTTTTACCCGTGTTTGATAAATTATTGGAGGTAGTTCCTCAAATACTTACTTGTTGATAATCACCTAAATTATATTATCACCATGTATTTTTTTCTTCTTTTTCATTGTGTTCTCCAATTAGTAAAAAAAAAAAAAAAAAAAAAGATACCAGAAGAGTCTTAGGTTATGTTAGATGACCACTATTATGTTATCTTTCTTTTAAAAAAAGATTTCTATTAAGACAAACATGACTAATACAAATAAAAAATTAGGTTTGCTTTTTAAAAAGAGACAGTCTTACTATGTTGCCCAGCCTGAATAAATTAGATGTTTTTACATGCCAAGGTATTTGTAGAATACTTATGAAGGATCTACTATGGAACAGATACTGTGCACACAACAAAGTCTCTGCCCTCATGGAACCTGCATGCTAGTGCAAAAGACAGACAATAAGCAAGTAAATAACAACAGTTTCTAATAAAGATGGCACCAATTTAAATAGAATGATAAATCCAAAGAGTTTAGAAGAACTTATAAATTACAAATACCAAACAATGTTTTATAGGAATCTGAGAGGTATTAGAAAAGAAAGAACATTTTTGGATATCTACAATGTAGTTGCCCCATAGATACACCAGTTTGTACATGGCACAGTCTAGTGGTTGTACTAGGTTGACTTCGTTTGAACTTGCTTTACTGCAAATTTGTATTATCAAATCACAGTGAACAAAAGCCCTTTAAAGAGACAATACTAAAAGAGGCCAAACAAAACAGTCTACTTGTATCTGAAGTGAAGTTTGCTTTCTTCATTACAATGCAAACTACACAGCTACTGACAAATGAAATGGCTTCAAATCACATCTATGGCTGATATAGCACAGACTGGCTCACTCAGCTCTATTCCAATCCCTTCCCGATGAACGTTTACTGCATTTCCCATACTACTCTAGCTTAGGCTCCACATGGGACCTAGCTTCTTCCAAGCAGCTGCAATACTTTGAAATCTCAGAGGCAGAAGAGATACCAGGTGGAGGCTGGGCTTCCACAATCTCCATCAGTGAGCACAGCTGTAGAGGCATCTGCTTCTGCAGCAGCTGTAGCTGAGATCCCAGCACCTGGTTCTTAGCTTCACTGGGGCTGGGAGGCAAAGGGTAGGGCATCAATTTACCTGGCACAGGTTATACTAAAGATAATATGGTCCTAGAGCCACCCATTGTGGCAGCAGTTCTCGGATTTCCCAGCTTCCTGATGGTGGCAGAGATATAAAATCCACTGTGAGCCACACGACTGTCATTCCTGGAAGCTCAACCTGCTCCCTTATCCCTTCCAAGGATTTTATAAGCATCTCTTTTTCACTTATTAAACCTTTCTGTTTCAACTAAACACAAGTAATGAACTCTTAACAAGTATTTAAAATCAGATGTCTAAAAAAACTTTTGATTTTGCCATGAAACATCTGAGGTCAAGTGTTATTTTCATTAAGTAAAATAGTTACTTAAGAGGTGTTATTTTTTGAATAGTGACAAAATAACAGTATAGATAAGACTACCTGCAAAAGTCATGAAAATTATCTCTAGAAATCTACAATTATGGGCTTGCCTCAAACCTGTTTTTTGTTTTTTTTTTTTTGAGATGGGAGTCTTATTTTGTCGCTCAGGCTGGAGTGCAGTGGCACAATCACTGCTCACTGCAACCTCCAACTACCGCGTTCCAGTGATTCTCCCGCCTTAGCCTCCCGAGTAGCTGGGATTACAGGTGTTTGCCACCATGCCCCCGGCTAATTTTTGTATTTTTAAGTAGAGATGAGGTTTCTCCATGTTGGCCAGGCTGGTCTCAAACTCCTGACCTTAGCAATCCACCCACCTTGGCCTCCCAAAGTGCTGGAATTACAGGTGTGAGCCACTGTGCCCAGCCCCCTCACACTCCCATTGTAATGGACTAATATAATATAAAAATTGTAAACAAACATAAGAGAAATTAAAATATTCTTACTTGACTGCAGCAAATACATTGTCTCCATTTGGAACGATTATACAATTTTTCTTGGCTTCATTTATACCAACATATACAGGAAGTTCATCAGGAGAATCCCTATTTAAGCAAAAGACAAAAAATTTAGCTGCCCATAATTTATATTATCAGGCAAGTGGAATTTTAGGTCTACAGACAACAATTTAGACCTTTTTTCCTTTTTTTAAGGTCTCGTTTATAAGGTCTTTTATTTTTTTAATTGAAACATATTTGCCAGTTTTAAGCTCCAAGTTTCTTAGGAATATCTATGACAAATCTTATATTATAGAACCTAAAACTAAGATTCTTAGGACCTAGTTGCTTTTATACTCAAACACAAAAAAAGAAAAAAGAAAAAACAAGAGAAAAGATTGTAAAACATTAGAGATGAAAAGATCATATTCACATATATAACCAAATCATTTTAAAATTGAGGAAACAAATACTGAGAGGTTCAATTACTCGGCCAAGGTCCTTGTAAGTTAGGTATAATTCAATTCCTAGCCCCATGTACATTCTATCGCACTACAGTACTTCTTCCTGGGCACGTTTCTTCTATTACATTACACTTAACCTTCACTTTAAAGGACAGCATCTCCACTGGTACAAGCAGACAAGGTATTTTCCTCCTGGAGTTTTTTAACCTTCTAAGTATTTTGCATGAATTCACTTAATTCTGATGATATTCCTATCAGGCACGTACAATTATTATCCCTATTGCTACAAGACAGGAAACTGAGTCACAGAAAGTCACAGTCACTAATGATACGCAGTCACACAAACAAGAGGACCAACGTGACTCCAGAGACCACTCTTCGCTCCTAGTTGCCACTCTGGCACTTGGAAACACATGGCTTATTAAGCACAAGTCATAACAGCTGTTCTAAGTTATTTTTATCGGGCCAAAAGAGCTCTTCTGAACCCAAAAGGGAAAAAAATTTAGAAGGAAAGGAAAAACTAACGAGATTAAACCTAAAGAGTTTACCCATCCTAGTGAAGGTGAAAATGGTAAGAGCAAGAACAGACGGCTCATATATCCACCAACAGGGGAAAATATGCCTTTCACCTTGAGTGAGGCTAGTGAATCACTATTTATCCTCATTAGCAGGACAGCAGCTATAGTTTAGAGGCGAAGAAAAGACCTTTACCTGAAATACCCCATGTGGTACTGAGTTTCATTATCTCCAATAATAATGGTCTGAAACTCAGGAGGATCATAGTAAAACCTCCAATGAAGGTTAAAATTTGGGCCTGTTGATTTTTTCTTCATTTTATGTTTTCCAGCAAGGATATCATAAGGACCAACTAACTGAAGTCCAAGACTTGCAGAAAGTGAATCTATAAAAGAAAAAACATTTAGTCAAGACTTTCTGGAGACAGGAAATAATGCTTTTAGTTAGTAAACTATTTCTAAGCAATTGCCTTTAAAATGTTTCTAAAGTAAAAGAAAATCTTGAGTTGTGTGTGAAGATGTCAGTTACAAACATTCAATGGAAAAGAAGTCAGAGTAACAGAAAAGTGGCATTTACATTTAGGATTTCCTCTGAAATTTACCACTGAATTAGTTTAACATTTCAAACATTCCTACTGTTTTATTTCAGCCAAAGCAAGACTGGCCTGTATTCCTCTAGGCCCATTACCACACTGCAGTTAGCCTCAAATACTTGTAGTACACCACAGGTGTACTTGTAGTACATACAGGTTATAGCAAAAATGTGTGGATTAAGAGCAGTAAGCAACAGGTCAGGTGTGGTGGCTCACACCTGTAATCCCAGCGCTCTGGGAGGCTGAAGCAGGCTGATCACCTGAGTTCAGGAGTTCGAGATCAGCATGGCCAACATGGCAAAACCTAAAAATACAAAAATTAGCCAGGTATGGTGGCTCACGCCTGTAATCCCAGCTACTTGGGAGGCTGAGGTACAACAATCACTTGAACCAGGGAGGCAGAGCTTGCAGTGAAATGAGATCACGCCATTGCACTCCAGTCTGAGTGACAGGGTGAGACTTTGTCTCAAAACAAAACAAAAAGAGTAAAAAACATTTCTATCACTCTTTCCTCTACCTCAGCTAATCGCACCAGATTCCCGATTCTCTGACAGTCTATTTGGCCAACCCCAACCCTAGATGATTCCATCTTCCTTCTCTATTCACAGATCACAGACAGGGAGTGTTAATAAACCACAAAGACATGAAGTCTGTGCAAATATACAATGTATAACTTCAAATGGATCCTTGCTGCTTCTAAGAAAAAGAGCACTCCAGGCAGGACCCAGTTTTATAAGGAGGCAAAAATGAAGGAAGCAAAAAAATTCCTGGAATAACATGAATAGAAGGATGGAGATAGTTTGACGGGAAAAATAGTTCAGCTCAACTGCAGCTTAAGAGAGCATACACTAAATTATAAAGCAACAAGAAAACTAAAGCCATCCATCCCATTACCCAAAAATAACACAGTTAATAGTCTAGTATACACTAACAAATTTCCATACTCTCCACCCCCATGAACAGATACAAATATGTAACAAACTGGGAAGGGTTGTTTTGTAATCTGCCTTTGTCCTCCATCCTGATGTCCCACTTAAATTTTCTGAATATTTTTCCATGTTATTCAATGTTATTTTACATGATTTTTTTAACAGGGCATGATACTGCATTATAAAGAGGTAACCATCTATTATCTTACTGATGGAGATTTACTATTTTTTTTGTTGTTCTAAAAATGTTTCAGTGAATATCTTTGCTAATGTTTGTACACGGACATGGCTATTTTTTTTTTTGAGACGGAGTTTCACTCATGTTACCCAGGCTGGAGTGCAATGGCACGATCTTGGCTCACCGCAACCTCCACCTCCTGGGTTCAGGCAATTCTCCTACCTCAGCCTCCTGAGTAGCTGGGATTACAGGCACGCACCACCATGCCCAGCTAATTTTTTGTATTTTTAGTAGAGACGGGGTTTCACCATGTTGACCAGGATGGTCTCGATCTCTTGACCTCGTGATCCACCCGCCTCGGCCTCCCAAAGTGCTGGGATTACAGGCTTGAGCCACCGCGCCCGGCCCGGACATGGCTATTTTTAAAGAAACTATACACAGTTCTGTTCTGGGAAAATTCAGAATATGTATCAATGTACATTTCCATCAATAGTGTATGACACTGCTTACCAGTTTTCCATCAAGAGTGTATGACACTGCTTACCAGTTTTCCATCAAGAGTGTATGACACTGCTTACTAGTTAAAAAATTTAAACGATACAAAAGGGTATATAGTGCAAAGTAATGATCACAGCCCATTAATAGTTTTTTTCCTTTCAGAGACAAAGCAAGCACATAGAAAAGCACACAGGGATATGTTTGTGCTCCCCCTCCCCCTTTTAAAAAAATACTAATGGTAGTATATTCTATATACACTCTTCTTTTTCACTTAACATATTTCAGGCATGATAGTTTATTATTTCCTAAAAATATGCTTCATTCTTTTAAAACAATGAAGACCTATTGAATAGTTGTGTTATTTGTAGGTATTTAAGCCATTTCGCATTTTTTGTTTAAGTAAATATCCTCAAACATAATTCTTAGTTTATCTAATCCATAAGACAAGTTCTTGGAAGCAGAACCGTTAACTCAAACTCCTGCAACATATGAAAGTGCTTACTTTCCTTCACATTCCCCCAGAATGTGATGAAATTATTTACCTTTGCCAATAAACTAGGTGACAGTGGCATTACTATAGCATTAATCTACATTTACTATATTTTCTTACTAGAAACATCTTGGAAAACATTCCTTTTCTATGAACTGTTTATATCCTTGGTTATGTTTTTAAATAATTTATATATATATATACATATATTTTTTTTTTTTCTTTTTTTCAGACAGGGTTTTGCTGTTGCCCAGGCTAGAGTGCAGTGGTATGATCTCAGCTCACTGCAGCCTCTGCCTCCGCAGTTCAAGGGATGATCATACTTCATCTTCCCGAGTAGCTGGGACTACAGGGGTGTGCCACCGCGCCCAGCTAAGTTTCGTATTTTTAGTAGAGACAGGGTTTCACTGTGTTGCCCAGGCTGTCTCAAACTCCCGAGCCCAAATGATCTGTCTGCCAAGCGATGGGAGATCCCAACCTTCCAAAGTGCTAGGATTAAAGGTGTGATCCACCATGCCTGGCCAATTAATATATTCTCTAGAGACAGGGTCTTGCTCTGTCACTGAGGCTGGAGTGATCATAGCTCACTTCAACCTCAAACTACTGGGCTCAAGGAAGGATCCTCCCATTTCAGTCTCCCAAGTAGCTAGGACTATAGGAACAGGCAATCATGCCTAGATTCTTTTTTTTTTTTTTTTTCAATTTGTTTTGCAGTAAAGAGGTCTTGCTATGTTAATGCAGGTCTCAAACTCCTGGCCTCAGGCAATCCTCCTGCCTCAGCTGAGATTACAGAGTGTAAGCCACCATACCCAGCCTGTTTCCTATTACTCTTTCCATATATACAAAAATGATTCCAGAGCAACTCACCAGCTGGCTTTTCAGGATCAAGTTCTTCACAGAACTTCCAGAAGTGATAGAAATCTTCAGGTAAAGAGAGCTTATAATGATTTTCTACTTCTTTTCGAAGGTCACTGGAGACATCAGCTTCACAAAATTTACTTTTCTTCATATCAACTGTGTTTTCACTCTGAAAATTGGCACACAAAACTTTATTTCTCCAAATTATCTTTAGTAATTTTAGTAACTCTCCTTGCATAACATCACTCACTCTTGTTTACCCAACTCTATGAGATAGTATATGTGTTTTCCTTAAAACTCTCTAAATAGTATTTGAGTAAAATCTGGGAATTCCTTTGGGCACAGAAAAAAAGAATAGTTTACATGGTTAAGAGGAATCCACACAGCAAGTCTTTAAATATATTTTTCTAAAATAATGGAAACCACAAAAAACAAAAAGGTAATAAGGTACTAGCAGGAAGAGAGGAATAAAGAAAGGCTACTTGCCCTCTTTTGGTTAAACATGTGAGTCTTTTAAGCAGATTCATTGATTACACCAGAAAACAGAAGTAACTGGATATAAGTAATCTATCATTTAAAAAGCTATTTCTTCAGCAACATCCAGAGCTGTGTCTGAACTATTCACTACAATCACTACACTTTTAATTAAAACTAATCACTACAATTTTATGGCTGGGTAAGCCATAAAAACAGACACCTCCCTTTTGATTTTCCAAATAAAGAGGGAAGGTTAAACATTCTCTTTAACTATGTTAAACATCTACAGTTCCTAACAAAGTTAGCAGAATAGCACTAAACTCCAGGCCAAAAATCCAATTATTTCAGAAAAGACCTTTTAATGCCAGGATTAGGTTACAATACTCATCGCTAGCACCACTGCAATATAGGTTCAGTATGCTAGGTTTTATAATGCCTATTAGATATTTGATAAATTTCTTTAAAGATAATATACATAACTGGAGGTTACACATGTTTAGTTTTCTAAGAAGCAATCAGTTTTTCTTTCTAGGAACCCAGACTCTTTTTGGATTCTTTCCTTTTCATTCTTTCTATTTAGAGCAGTGGTTCTCCACTGGTGGTGATTTTGCCCCACAGGGGACATTTGGAGCTCTATGTAGTTGTAATGAATTGGAAGAAGGGTACTAGTGGCATCTAGTGGGACAGAGGCCAGGGATGCTCAACATCTTACAATGCCCAGCATAGGCACCCTCAACAAAGACTACTGGCCCAAATGTCAACAGTGCTAAAGTTGAGAAATTCTCAGCTAGACATTTCTCATATTTATATTGTCCAATTTTCCCAGTAGACTGAAGTTTATTAATGTTATGTTAGATATCGTTCAACGTCTACAAAATGTATTGATGAATCAGGTGACACAAAAATGGTCATGATGGCGATGATTCCAAGAGCAAACAAAACAGAACAAATGAAATACCTACTGGTAGGAGAATAGTTATAAGGCTTCCAAACAAGACTATTACACCTGATATTACAGTTGACTCTTCAGCAACAAGGGTTTGAATTTTGTGGACCCAATTATATATGAATTTTTTTCCCAACCAAATGCAAATTAAAAAAACACAGTATTCTTGGGATGTGAAATCCACTTATAGAGAGGGCCAACATTTTGTATACTCGGGTTCCACAGGACCAACTTTGGAACTTGGGTATGCTTGGATTTTGGGATGTGTGGGAGTCCTGGAACCATTCTTTCATTTGCCGAATGGTTATCGTATGGCTACACTATATGAACCAATCTATATTAAATATTTTTAATGAGGAAAAAAGTTCTTGATTATATCCAGCATGATAGCCTTTTTATGAAGTTAAAAAACTAAAAAATAAACATTGTTTAGGTATACACTCATAGGAGATAAGCCTATTCTTAAAAGGCAAGGGAAAACAAAATTCAGGATAGCTACACTGAACATGAGTGACAGGAAGAAGGCTTAAAGGCTAGGGGAGGAACACGTGTAGATGTAGAGCCATTGTCTGTCTCAGTTTTGGGGTTGGGCAATGGGTTCACGGGTGTTTGTTATATTACTTAACACAAATAAGGTCAAAAACGATCATGATTTGAACAATGGTAACAGTTTATTATGCTAAGGATTATAATGCATCTGACTTAACGAATTACATTGAACAAAAAGGCTGTTGAAAAATGAGTATCAAAAGTGAGTATCAATAATAGCAAATAGTAATAGTAAAGATAATATAATAGTAAAAACAAGTAGTAAGAATTACTGAAAACTTATTTTGTGCTGTTTCACTGTTCTAAGCACCTTCTGTGGATTAACTCATTTAATCCTCAACTATCTCATGCACTAGATACTATTAACCTCATCTTGCAGCTGAGGAAACTGAGGTTAACTTCCCTATGTCCCTAACTAGGAAGGGGAAGAGAAGCGATTTAAACTCAGGTTTAAATCCGACTCCACAGCAGATTCTTCATCACCTCATTATGTTGCTTCTCCAACTGCAAATATAGAACAGCAGGAACATATTAAGCCCTGTAACTGTCTTTGGTCAGAATTTCAAACACTGGCTCCAACTTAAGATGTTCGAAAAGGCTTAATCTGCCTTTATGAAAGGCAATTTTGCATAACATTTAGGTTGCCTGGGTTGACTCTGACTCTACTGATTTCCAACCTTAGGCAAGTTACTTAACCTCTCTGTGCCTTGTTTTCTTATCTGCAAAAAGGGCATACAGTACCTCTACATAGGGTTGTCACAAGGAACAAGTTATTATATGTAAAAATACACAGAATAGTCCTAGCACACAATACGCAAATACTGACCATTATGGCTATAGTCACTATAGACTCAATATTTCTGGTATGGTATGTCTCGTTAAGCGTATCACTCCACCAAAGCAGTTCTTCACTGCATCTTCAAAGAGAATGTTTTCAGCTGTGCCTTAACTCACACACTAGTTCAGCATCTCCATATCCCTAACAACTAGTATTTAGGACAGCTGTCCCCTTCAGAGGCTGCACTTTTCCTTTACCCTGGTACTCCTAGAATGCATGACCCAATATGAAGAATGCCTATACCCATGGCCCTTTAAGAGTTAATCAAGCCCTCTAGGAATGTCTCACCTGTCCGATTTATAACACTGTCAGAGTAATTTTTCTAAAAACTTTATAGTTATCACAATGGCACTTCTTTCCTGCCTGATTCCCCTTATTGCTACTGTGGTGGTTACATAACTTCCGAAATCGTAGTAAAGTATGAGAGAATGCATATACTTTCTTCCCCTCCTCTCTCAGTAGCGCTTTTATGATCAGGTCCCTCTTACTTTCCTATTTCCTTGGCTGCAGCCAAGCCGAACGCTCCGCTATGCCCAAACATCTCCTACACTTTTACGTCTCGGAATCTTCTCTGCCTTCAAAACCAAATTTTCAAAGAGTTGTCTTAAAAGTCTTCTTTAACACCCCCTGGGACTTAATAAATCCTCCTTCAGTGTTTCCACAGCACTTTCTACACACCAGGGTTATAATCCCAAACAAAAAAGTCACACTAGAATGCATTTTCGCTTATGCCCCTCCCCGCCAGGCCGGGGGCTCTACAAGAAGGGGCAGGCGGATTGTCCCCGAATCCGCAGCGCCCCACACTATGTCTGGTATGTAATCGGTTCCCACTCAATCTGGCAGGGCGAGTGAATGAACCGTTGGTTGGCTTAATCCGTTTCCCCAGGAAATGCGCCAAGAGGAGCAGGGCCGAGGACGCAGAGGCGCTACTTTCCTGGTCCAACCCCTACAGAGTACGAAAACAGCGACCCTGCGCAGGGTCCCCGCAGCAAACCGCAGCCCCCGGACACACAGCAAGCTTAATAGTCACTGGGTGAATGAAACGCGCTGCCTCCTGGTGCCCTGGCTGTCACCCAAAGCGTCCCGCGTAGCCCTCACAGCGTTTCTGCCAGTACCTGCGGCCCCTCCCCGCCGGGCCTGCGCTTCCCGCCACCGCGTACCATTCTGCAGCTGCAGCACCAGCAGAATTCCCGGATCCGCGACTGCTTCCGGGCGCCGCCAACTGCTTCCGGGTTCAAAAGCTTCCAATCCGAATCCCAGCACCGCCCGGGCGCGCCAATTTAGATGAAAGGTTCCGCCCATGCCCCGCCCCCTGAGACCTGGCGCTTGGCGCATTGAGGCCCCACCCACTCCCGGGCTGGGCGTGGGGAAGGTGCGTCTTCCGTCAGCGTGGTCCGCATCTAGGCTTTCTGAAGCATCTTCCAGGGTCGCTCCAGAGACCCCCAGACTACTAAATCTGAACCGCTCGTGTGGTCCAACCTTCCTCTTCAGGTGTCTACTAGAGACAAGGTTGGATGTATGCGGCTGCCCTCAATACAGCCCCTTCCTTGTTTTTTCATTTGTATTTACTTAAAATGTTAATACTTTCCGCCTTCTCCTCCATCCCTCTCCCTCCCCTACTGTACGGTTATTGGCTTACACTAATTCATTCCTGATTATCTCCGAGAAGGAGATAAATGTCTGTGTGTGTCTCTCTCTGTACCGTAGTCTTCTTGTTACGATTTGGACTGTTTTTTCTCTACACCCCGATAGGCAAAATGTAGTCCCTGAACCAGCAACCTCAGCATCGTGAGGGAATTCGTTAAAAACGCCAAATCGCAGGGCTGACCCAGACTTACTGAATCAGTATCTGCATTGCAACAAGATCCCCTGGTAATTCCTATGCACATCAAAATTTGGAAGGCACAGCCCTCAACTGATGTCCTTGGGTCTCCTTCACATCCGTCCTAGAAAGGTCTTATTCCTTATTCTTGATATGAGTTCCCTATTTCCTGAATTTGTATCTTCCTTTTTCTTGATTATATACCCTCGTGTTGTGGAACATATCCTCCAATAGTTCCTTGAGGGAGGTTGCCGCCAGGTCTTTTTTCCCACAGAGTGTGTGCATCTGGAACTGTTTTTATTCTGGCTGAGCACAGAATTCTAGGTTGAAAATAACTTTCACTCGGAATATTGGAGGGCTTGTACCACAATATTTTAGCTTCTAGAATTGTTGAGAAACTCTACGTTATGATATTTCCTTCTGCTTCACAGGTCACTAAATTTCTTGATATGAAACTCACTTTCGTTTCTGTTTTGTTTTGTCACAGAAGCTTTAGGATCTTCTTTTTATTCCCAGTGTTCTAAGACATAATCGAGTGTTTTGGTTATGGGTCTTTTCTCATTCCTGTTGATCAGTTTTTCAATCCTGAAACACACGTTCTTCAGTTGTGGGAATTCTTCTGGGAGATTTGATCATTTCTCTCCCCTCCCCCCACCACTGTATCTTTTATTTTTTGAAATTTGTTATTTAGATTGTGGACCTTCTTGACTGATAGTTTTCCTTTCCTGTCTGTCCTACTTTCTATCTCTTTATCTTTTTGTTCTACTTTCTCTGTGACTTTTTCAACCTAATTGGACAAATGACTATCAGATTATTTTATTTCTTTTATCATACCTTCATTACTAAGTGCCCTTTTTATTCTCTGTTCTTTTATAGCATTACATTATTTTTTTCATGAATATAGCTGCTTTTATCTCTGAAGATGTTAATTATTGGGTTTTTAAAATGCTGTCTACAAAACTCTGCATTGACTTTGATTGTTTTGAGTCTTTCGGTTGGTTGATTATGTTTGGTCCCTGTCATTTCTGCTAGAGGCATTCTTCATCTTGTGTGGTGTTCCTTGCTGTCAATTTGTATGTAAAAGTGATACTCTAAAAAGATGCTTTGGGGAAATAGGCAAGGCTTGTTCACTGCTGGACAAGGTGTAAGATGATGGGGCAAGGACCAGCTGTTTATTTTGTTCTAGAGAATAATATTCTAATTACTTGCTTTAAGAATATACAGCCTTTATGGGGTACCCAATGCAGGAAGGAGGCTGGAAGTCTTAATAATTTCATTATATGCACTGTGTTAGTGGGGGTTTTCCAGAGAAACAGAACGAATAGATACCTGTATCTGTACCTATATCTGTATCTATCTATCTGTTAGCTCACATGATTATGGGGGTCAAAAAGCACTATAATCTGCTGTCTGCAAGTTGAAGACCAAGAAAGCCCATGTTGTAGCTTGTAGCCCTGATAACTGCAGAGCTGGTGGTATAGATTCCAGTCTGAGTTTGAAGTCCTGCAAACCAGGATTGCCGAGGGCAGGAAAAGATCAAAGATTCAGTTCAAGAAGTCTAGCAGAGAGAAAGTGAATCCTCCCTTCCTCTACCATTTTGTTTTATTCAGAGCCTGAATGGGTAAGATGATGGCCACCCACATTGGTGAGGGTGATCACTTTTACTCAGTGCCCTCGCAGACACTCAGAAATGCTGTTTAACCAGATATCTGGGCATCCTGTGGTCCAGTCAAGTTGACACATATTGTCTGTCAACCAAGGGGAAAGAGGATGATGTTACTCTTATATCACAAGGAATATACACCCGCCCCCACCGTGATATTGTTCATAATATCCAGGAGGGAAGAGGATAATATTGCTCCTCCTATCACAGGGGGTGTACAGACTTCTGTGATAATGTTCATAATAACCAGAGAAGGAGAAGATACTATTACTCCCCATATCGCAGGGCGTGTACACCCCCCTGTGAAATCGTTTGTAATCTTCTGGGGGTGAGTTTAATATTGCTTTTTATATCACAGGGGGTGTACACACTCCTGTGATATTGTTCATGATATCCAGGAGGGGAGAAAATGATGTTATTCCTCATATCGCAGAAGTTGTACAATCTGCTTCGATAGTCTTCATAATGGCCAATGGAGGAGAAGATAATATTACTGCCCAAATCTCAGGGGGTGCATAGCCCCCTGTGATAATGTTCGTAATATCCAGGTGGGGAGAGGATAATATTACTCCCCTTATCACAGGGTGCGTACATCTCCCTATGATATTGTTCATAATATCATGTAAGACTCCCATAAAGAAACTCTCCCTAGTGCCAGTCTTTGCTGTCTCATCCTTATGAGCAGCCCGCCCTGAATCCTCTCTCAGGATGCACTGTCTCATCTGCACCTAGCTTTCAGAATACTCTTTCTTCTTTGCAATAAATTGTTCTATGCTGCCTGTCCTTTGCTATGTGTCTCTTGTCTAAATTCTTTGAAACTAAGGAGACAAGAATGGAGGTTTCACAACAGCCATCAACAAAACCATTTACTATCCCCTATCCATTTTTAAATGAAATGGAAGAAAGGTACAGCTGAGTTTTAATTTGGGATTGATCAGAGTGACACAGGTACCTCTGGTTCCTTTTCTTCCTCTTTTTTCTCTTTTCCTCTTATGGTCTTATTGTCAGTCCCTTTCTGCCATTCAGTTAGAACAAAACCTTTCTCTGTTAAATGCTAGAATGTTTAGTGCCTATAACTATCTTCTTCTGTTATGAGGATAAAATAAAATAAATAACAAGTGAAGAGCTTAGTTAGAGCTCTGGAACTGTCCATTGCTGGACTGACTTCACGGACACATAACCTGTGCGGTCTTACAGAGTCCCATGCCTAGCAGCGACCCACACTTGGTTTAATGCTCTGCTATCATTGTGTTGAAATTCTTAATAATTTTTGAACAAGGAAATCCACATTTTTATTTTTCACTGGGCCCCTCAAATCCAGTAGCTAGTCCTAGTTAGCCCTAAAGAGGAAAGATCATGCTTTTAGCTAGCACTGACCTCTAATGCAACTCTCATTGCTGACAATATGTGACTCTCAGAATCCTAAAGATTTACCTTTGTGGGTGTACATTCAGACACCAATTGCTCTTTCTGTCTGTTGCCACTACGAGAGAGCTAAAAAAAGTAGTTGCTGTGTTATATATTTAAGACATAGTTGTCTCTCACACACCACAAAGAAAATTGAGCTGCTTTAAAATCAAAGGATCAGTGTGATTGGAGATCTGCAGCATTTTTAAAAGCACGCCCCCAGCGTCACCTGCTTCTCTGATTCCCAGGACAAAGCAGTAAGATCCTCTGCTCTCATAAAAATAACTGTTGTATCAGTCAGAGTTCTCCAGAAAAACAGAACCAGTAGGACATATATAGATATATAGGAAGGAATTGGCTCACTTGATTATGACAGATGAGAAGTCCTATGGTCTGCTGTCTGAAAGCTGGAGGCCCAGAAAAGCCAGTAGTGCAGTTCTGATCTAAGCCCAAAGGCCTGAGAACCAGTGGCCAGTGGTGTAAATTCAAGTCCATGTCCAAAGGCCTGGAGAACCAGGAGTACTGATGTCCAAGGGCAGGAGAAGATGGATGTCCCAGTACAAGCAGAAAGCAAATTTGCCTATCTTCTGCCTTCTTGTTCTATTCAGGTCTTCAGTGGATTGGATGTTGCCCACCCACATTGGTGAGGGTGATTTTCCTTAGTCTATTGATTCAAATGCCAGTATTTTCTGAAAACACCCTCATAGACACTCCCAGAAATAATGACTTATCAGCTACCTGGTCATCCCTTAGCTCAATCAAGTCAACACATTAAAATTAACCATCACAACCATAGTGGAGTGTCATCTTTATTTATGAATCCATGTGTCCCACAAACACCTCTTGAGTGCCTATGAGGAGCAAAACACTCTCTTACCCACTAGGGTTCTAACTGTGAACACATCACAGTTAGAGGCTCCTGTCCTCCCTGAGGTCACAGTCCAGTGGGAAAGATTAGGTGTTACAGGCAGTGCTGGATGAAGAGGTACTGAACACCTTAGGTGTACATGAGGGAGCCTAATGCAAGAGGGGGATCAAGGAGAATCCTGGAGAACAGGAGTTCTAATTTGATACCAGAAGAATGAAAGGACAGGAGAAATATCCCTTTAGTGATGGTTGGCCTAGGGAAATGAGAGAACCTTATATAGAAATCTACTAAGGATGGTTTTGAGGTCAGATTGATCTGGGTTTGAGTATTCTTTCTGTTGCTAACTAGCTGTGTGACCTCAGAAAAGTTACTTAACTTCTCTGAGCCTCTATTTTGTCATCTGTAAAATGGAGACATAGTACCTACTTCACTTGATTGTGATAAAGATTAAGGAGTTAATTTCCTTGAAATCTAGCATGTGCTTGGCAAAGGTTAAGTGTTAAATACATATTGGCTATTTTTATGTCAAGTCATATTAACTGATTTCCCAGCATAGAAGCTGGCATTTTTGTGATTAAGATATGAAGTTCTGAAGCAATACAGCAGAGATTGGTTTAAGGTCATAATATAGCTGGCTTTTCATCATGGCTTGGCCACAAATTCCCTGCCTTCCACCATTTCTGAGTAGTCTTTCTACTGTGAAGGGGTTTTCACTGGTCAGTGTGGAAACACAATGGCCTGGGACCTCAATGGGAGGGCCAGTCAAGCCCTGAGACATGGTATTATAAGGGAATCAGAGTTCTGAATCCCATCCATTGTGTTCAGCTGAGCTGCAAACAGGAAATATTGTGGTCAGTCTAGTAGAATTAAAACCAGGGATCCTTATTAATATGGATATTCAAGATGTTGAAGTCATAGCCCTGGGGGAGGAACTGGGAACACTCATAATCCCTTTGAAAGCATTTGTTGGGTACAGTTTATTTGTGGTTATAGCAGATGGTATCTAGAGGATGCTGAAAATGGGAACCTCAGGATTCACTCCTATTACATGGTCTCCTAATTTTTGCCACCTGTCTTTCTCTCTTCACTGAGTTCCCTGTGACAGGGTCAGACCTGCACCATAATGGTTTAATCAGGTCAGCCTGAGTGACAGCAAAAACCACGATTGTTGTTTGTGACACTCTGCCTAACAGTGTATTCATCAGAGAGTTGATTTCCTCCCAGAAACAAAACACAGGACTATTTGGTTTTTCTGGCCTGAGGCTTAAAAAGTTCTGAGTGTGGGGCCAGGACCTTTGACTCTGATTTGGATCATCTCCCTTCTGGAATTCTTTCTGAAATAGGATTGGTGTTTTGAAGCTCTTCCTGTCTATAGGAATGTTTATTTATTTATTTATTATTCATCAATAAATAATCAAAACCTACATCCAAAGCACCCTAGAAAAAGAAGGCTGTCTAGTACCTGGAATCAAGGAGTGAAAAATCTAATTGCAGAAAGGAAACAAGCTGACATGAAAGCTAGATTTGTATGTCTCTGTTGGATACGTGGGGACTAACTCTCTCAGTTAACAAAATAAAGGATGCATATCATTTCAAGGTTTCAGTGGTCTTGAAGCTAAAGATCTTGGTGGAGATGTTACCAGTAGGGGGTCTTGACTGCAAGTTGTCCAGGTTCTTAGTGTTTTGAACAAAGAATTGGACAAAACACCCAGCAAAGCCAAGAAAGAAGGAAGCAATGAAAGAAAAAAGCAGAGACTTACTGAAAATGAAAGTACAACCCACAGTGTGGGAGCAGGCCAAGCAGTGGCTTGAGGGCTGAGATACAGGATCTTCTGTGGTTCAAATACCCTCTACAGGTTTCCCATTGGCCACTTGGTGGTACCTCATGTAAATGAAGTGGTGGCCTGCAATCAGTCTGATTGTGCAAAGCAACCAATCGTAGGCTGAATTGAAGTTACAAAGGTCACACTCCTGTGCAAACATCTGACTGGCTGCAAAGAGCAACCAATCAGAGGCTAAGGTGACATTACAAAGTTGCACTTATATGCAAACGAAGACTCGGCCTGCAATCAATCTGATTGGTTGCAGGCAGCAAATTTCCCCTCTGTTGCGCAGAAAAGGTGAGGCTTTGCAAAGGAAGTAGCCTCTGGTCCTTTTGTTACTTAGGCATGGAAAGTTCGGGTTTTCCTTTTAATTTCGTTCTAGGAAGT
This sequence comes from Sapajus apella, assembly GCF_009761245.1. Classification (NCBI taxonomy): domain Eukaryota; kingdom Metazoa; phylum Chordata; class Mammalia; order Primates; family Cebidae; genus Sapajus; species Sapajus apella. The sequence continues at coordinate 18,695,556 of NW_022436982.1, forward strand.
TGGCATGAAATGGCCTTAGCTTTTCTGCCTCCAGACCCTATTCTCCTGCCTCAGAGAAGCCTGATTTGCCATCTTGCTGATTGAAACTGAGCTATGTAACAATCATGATGATAATGATAACATCTGGGTTCTCTGTTGTTTATCCAGTGCACATCTCAGATATTCGACATATAATCTTTAATTTTCACAACAAAAGTATTATTATTTCCTTTTCACCGATGAGGAAAACATCTTAGAGAAGTTGAGTAATTTGCCCAAGGCCACACAGCAAGAAAGTGGCAAATCCACAGTCGGTGATTCATGAAATGTGCTGCTTCCTATTTGTGTGATGTTAGGCATGATGCACGCCCTTTGGAGATTCCTATTTCCTTTTCTATAAGGTGAAATCAAAAGGTAATTGGGTTGTCATAAGTATTAAAAGAATTAATATATCTGCCTGAGTGCAGTAGCTCACACCTGTAATCTTAACATTTTGGGAGTCTGAGGCAGGAGGACCACTCGAGCCAAGGAGTTCAACCTGGGAAACATGGTGAGACCCCGTCTCTACTGAAAATAAAAAACATTTGCCAGGTGTGGTGGCACATGCCGGTAGTCCCAGCTACTTGGGGGGCTGATGCAGGGGGATCACCTGAGCCCAAGAGATTGAGGCTACTGTGAGCTGTGGCCATGCTAGTGTACTCCAGCCAGGGCAACAGAGTGAGAACTTGTCTCTAAATAAATAAATAAATAAATGTAACAGGGCTTGGAAAACTGTAGAGTACTATCAATAGGTAGCTTAATATTATAAAGAATATTTACAGAGAGTTCCTTGAGCTCATTTTGGGCTGTTTCATGACAAAGAAAACCTGTGTTCTTTATGTTAGAATGTGTTGATGATGCATTTCTCCACATCATCAGCAATTTCTGGTGCATTTGCTCCCAGGATAGCTGGGCCATTCATCTGAAAAACATTTATTGAGCTCCTTTACTTATGGAGCAAAACGTCAGGCTGGGCGCTGGCACCTGATGGGACACATGCACCTGATGGACTCCTCCTTCCTGAAACTTGTAGCTCCTTGGGGAAATTAGCAGTAGACATATAAACATACAAAAAATACTTAATTGCAAATTTTCATGAGTGCTCTGAGGGAAAAATGCCATTATGGAAAAAAAAAAAAAAAAAACAGGGAGGTGGCATAGTTGAAATGGACCAAGAAGTAATTTTTTTTGCACTCTTGTTACTTTATATATATATATATATATCTTATCGCATTTTAGGTTCTAGGGTATATGTAAAGGACATGCAGGATTGTTGCATAGGTACATACATGGTAATGTGGTTTGCTGCCTCCATCCCCATCACCTATATCTGGCATTTCTCCTCATGTTATCCCTCCCCAAGTCCCTACCCCCCACTGTCCCTCCCCTAGTCCCCCCCGACAGACCTCAGTGTATGATGCTCCCCTCCCTGTGTTGATTTGTTCTCATTGTTCAACACCCACCTATGAGTGAGAACATGTGATGCTTGATTCTCTGTTCCTGTGTCAGTTTGCTGAGAATGATGGTTTCCAGGTTCATCCATGTCCCTACAAAGGACACGAACTCATTGTTTTTTATGGCTGCATGGTATTGCATGGTGTATATGTGCCACATTTTCCTTGTCCAGTCTATCATTGATGGGCATTTGGGTTGGTTCCAAGTCTTTGCTATTGTCAACAGTGCTGCAATGAGTATACATGTGCATGTGTCCTTATAATAGAACGATTTATAATCCTCTAGATATATACCCAGTAATGGGATTGCTGGATCAAATGGAATTTCTATTTCTAGGTCCTTGAGGAATCGCCACACTGTCTTCCACAATGGTTGAACTAATTTACACTGCCACCAACAGTGTAAAAGTGTTCCTGTTTCTCCACATCCTCCTCCAGCATCTGTTGTCTCCAGATTTTTTAATGATCGCCATTCTAACTGGCGTGAGATGGTATCTCAATGTTGTTTTGATTTGCGTTTCTCTGATGACCAGTGATGATGAGCACTTTTTCATATGTTTGTTGGCCTCATGTGTGTCTTCTTTTGTAAAGTGTCTGTTCATATCCTTTGCCCACTTTTGAATGGGCTTGTTAGTTTTTTCCTTGTAAATCTGTTTTAGTTCTTTGTAAATTCTGGATATCAGCCCTTTGTCAGATGGGTAAACTGCAAAAATTTTTTCCCAATCTGTTGGTTGCCGATTCACTCTAATGATTGTTTCTTTTGCTGTGCAGAAGCTGTGGAGTTTGATTAGGTCC
>NW_022436982.1:18707822-18758063 GCF_009761245.1 Sapajus apella
GGCCATCTTGCTTCTTCCCCTGATTTGCATTTCTTTAATGACCAGTGATGATGAGCATTTTTTCATATGTTTGTTGGCTTCATATATGTCTTCTTTTGAAAAGTGTCTGTTCATATCCTTTGCCCACTTTTGGATGGGTTTATTTGTTTGTTTTTCTTGTAAATCTGTTTCAGTTCTTTGTAGATTCTGGACATTAGCCCTTTGTCAGATGGGCAGATTGCAAAAATTTTTTCCCATTCTGTTGGTTGCCAGTTCCAATATTGTTTCTTTTGCTGTGCAGAAGCTCTTTAGTTTAATTACCTCCCATTTGTCTATTTTGGTTTTTGTTCCCATTGCTTTTGGTGTTTTAGTCATGAAGTCTTTGCCCATGCCTATGTCCTGAATGGTAATGCCTAGGTTTTCTGGTAGGGTTTTTATGGTTTTAGGTCTTATGTTTAAATCTTTAATCCATCTTTAGTTAATTTTTGTGTAAGGTGTAAGGAAGGGATCAGTTTTAGCTTTCTGCATATGGCTAGCCAGTTTTCCCAACACCATTAATTAAATAGAGAATCCTTTCCCTATTGCTTGTTTTTGTGAGATTTGTCAAAGATCAGATGGCTGTAGATGTGTGGTGTTGCCTCCGAAGCCTCTGTTCTGTTCCATTGGTCTATATCTCTGTTTTGGTACCAGTACCATGCTATTTTGATTACTGTAGCCTTGTAGTATAGTTTGAAGTCAGGTAGTGTGATGCCTCCAGCTTTGTTCTTCTTGCTTAGAATTGACTTGGCTATGCGGGCTCTCTTTTGGTTCCATATGAAGTTTAAGGTGTTTTTCTCCAATTCTGTGAAGAAGGTCATTGGTAGCTTGATGGGGATAATGTTGAATCTATGAATTACTTTGGGCAGTATGGCCATTCTCACAATACTGATTCTTCCTAACCATGAGCATGGAATGTTTCTCTATCTGTTTGTGTCCTCTTTTATTTCATTGAACAGTGGTTTGTAGTTCTCCTTGAAGAGGTCGTTTACGTTCCTTGTTAGTTGTATTCCTAGGTATTTTATTCTCTTTGTAGCGATTGTGAATGGCAGTTCATTCTTGATTTGGCTCTCTATTTGTCTGTTATTGATGTATAGGAATGCTTGTGATTTTTGCACATTGATTTTTTATCCTGAGACTTTGCTGAAGTTGCTTATCAGTTTCAGGGGATTTTGGGCTGAGACGATAGGGTCTTCTAAATATACAATCGTATTGTCTGCAAATAGAGACAATTTGACTGCCTTCTTTCCTAATTGAATAGGCTTTATTTCCTTTTCTTGCCTGATTGCTGTGGCTAGAACTTCCAATCCTATATTGAATAGGAGTGGTGAGAGAGAGCATCCTTGTCTAGTGTCAGATTTCAAAGGGAATGCTTCCAGTTTTTGCCCATTCAATATGATATTGGCTGTGGGTTTGTCGTAAATAGCTTTTATTATTTTGAGATACATTCCATGGATACCTAGTTTCTTGAGAGTTTTTAATATAAAGGGAATTTTGTCAAAGGCCTTCTCTGCATCTATTGAGATAATCATGTGGTTTTTGTCTTTGGTTCTGTTTATGTGGTGAGTTATGTTTATAGACTTGCATATGTTGAACCAGTCTTGCATCCCTGGGATGAAGCCTACTTGATCATGATGGATAAGCTTTTTGATGTGCTGTTGCAATCGGTTTGCCAGTATTTTATTGAAGATTTTTGCGTCTATGTTCATCATGGATATTGGCCTGAAGTTTTCTTTTCTTGTTGAGTCTCTGCCGGGTTTTGGTATCAGGAGGATGTTGGTCTCATAAAAAGATTTTGGGAGGATTCCCTCTTTTTGGATTGTTTGGAATAGTTTCAGAAGGAGTGGTACCAGCTCCTCTTTGTATGTCTGGTTCAGCTGTGAACCCATCTGGATCTGGTCTTTTTTTGGTTAGTAAGCTATTAATTGCTGCCTTAACTTCAGCCCTTGTTATTCATCTGTTCAGAGTTTTGAGTTCTTCCTGTTAGGCTTGGGAGGGTGTAAGTGTCCAGGAATTTATCCATTTCTTCCAGGATTACTGGTTTATGTGCATAGAATTGTTTGTAGTAATCTGTGACGGTGGTTTGTATTTCTATGGAATCTGTGGTGATATCCCCTTTATCGTTTTTTATTGCATCTATTTGATTCTTCCCTCTTTTCTTTTTTATTAATCTGGCTAGTGGTCTGTCTGTTTTGTTGATCCTTTAAAAAAAACCAGCCCCTGGATTTATTGATTTTTTTGAAGAGATTTTTGTGTCTTTATCTCCTTCAGTTCAGTGGCCATGAAAGTCAGAATCCGCTAAGGAGTGTGTAACAACTCACCTGCCGAATCAACTAGCCCTGAAAATGGATGGTGCTGGAGTGTCGGGCCCATACCTGGCCATTGCCGGCAGTCGAGAGTGGACAGGAGCAGTGGTGGGGGTGCACGAAGACCGTGTATATAAGATGGAAAGAGGTTGACAGATTTTAAAATATGTTTAAGACATTAAATCAACACAATATGAAGTTGGGTTAGATGCGAGGAGTAGGAAAAGAAAGGCGTCAAGAATGACTCAGGCTTCAGGCCTCAGAAACTGAGTAGAGGCAGTAGCATCTAAGGAAAGGCTGGGGAGTGGCTTGGTTGGGTGAACATTGGGGGAAGACTTGAAAAATTAAGAGTTCTGTTATGGACATCTAAAGTTTGAGATATCTCTCAGATATAGTCATGGAAATGTTAAATGAGCAGTTATAGATTATTCTGGAGCCCAGAGGATCAGGACTGGAGATATAACTCTTGGAAGCATCAGCATATTTATTTTAAATTGTGGGATTAAATGGAATTTAATGGAATTTCCTATGCACGGGGTAGTGTAAGAAAAGGAGTGGGCATAGGACTGAGTCCTGAACCACTCCAATAGTTTAGGTGGAAGAGGTGGGGCCAGCAATGGAGATTGACAAAAAATTTGAGAGATGAAAAAAAAAAGAGAAGAGTGTGGAAAAGATTATGTGCTTGACCAAACTTAAATCCAGCTTCTGAACCTTTTTCTGAATCCATCTGTGTAATTTTAAAATCCAATTTTAGCAAAACTGGTCTTATACCAGTTTATTAAGAACCTCTCTACCTTGTCCTCCCTGTTTGTGATACCTATCTAAGGCTCCTATCCTCCAGCATCCCCCAAATGGTAGGATGTCTGATCACCCTGCCTTGCCTTTAGCAAGATTCCTATTAGGTGTAGCCAGAGTCCCCCTTTCCCCTGTTAGTAATTTTCTATCCTGAGACCCTCACCCTGCTCCTTGGCTGTGAGTTCCTGGTTCCCTATGTTGTGTTTGGAATTGAGCCCAATTCAACACCAAGACCCCTTTCCCCCATTGCAATAATCCTGAATAAAAGCTGTTTTTACTGCTTCAACTACTATCCAGCTCCGGTTTTTCTGTGATAAGTGCAAGGAAGTGAAGACAGTGTTTCATGAAGAAAGTTGTTTTTTAAGAAAATAATTGTTCACTGGATTTGACAAAAATGGAGGTCTCTGGTGCCTCTTGGTGAGTTATAGAGGACTGAAGAGTAAATTGGAGGAGAGGAAGTACAGAAAATCTTTGCAGACAACATGTTCTGAGAGTACTGGCTGAGAAAGAGAACAGATGATGAGGCTGTGCACTTACACGACTGGGAGTCAAGTGGGGGTGGTTTGCATGTGTTTTGAGCTGGATGTTGATGGGAAGCAAAGATGATTCTTTTGGATGTAGAGCAAGAAAATGAAGGAATGAGCTTTCTGTAGGGAGAGAGGGAGTAGGATCTTGGCCCAAAGCGTGAAGTGGCCTTTGATTCTCTTAACAGGCAGGAAGTAACAAGAGGTAGCCATGGACACAGATGGGTTGGGAATTTAGTGGTGAAAGGATGTTGGAAGGCTTGGCTTTTCCCATTGAAGTATGAGGCAAGGCTGGGGTATCAGTAAGTTTCAGTAGAGTTTCCTGGTTCATCTGTCTGAAGAGTCAGAGCTTGGGGCTGGTACAGTCCCAATAGCTGCTTGTAGCTTTCTAGCCAGAATAACACACAGCTCTTTGTTTGATACTTGGGTAACTTAAGGATCATTCTGGTGCCTGGCCCTATAATGATTCTATAATGACATGGGCTATCCTTTCCATGCCTAGAAACCAAAATTACCCAGCAAAACCCCATATGAATGCAATTTAAGTTTCTCTTCACAATCACACACATTTATCATATACTGTGTCTACTATGAGTGCTGCATACTCCCATTGTAATAGGAGAGATAGGAATACAAACATAAAAATAGAATGCAAGGTGAGAAAGTAAGAAGTCCTGGGGGATGGGAGAGTCAATGTAAGGTGTCTAGAGAACAAGGAGGAAACCTAACCCATTTATTTCCAAGCATATTTTGGCCTCTAGTTTCTAAGTTCTCTCCAGAATCTCCAGCCACATTTGTCACAGCATCTTTCTTCTTTCCTGGTGGGGAAACTCCTCCCCTAAGAGTGGTGAAGATACTCACTAATGAGAAATATTAGATATTATTAGCAGAAGGCAAGTATTAGAAAGACTCTCCTGACAGTGGGTCCTAAATAATGACAGACTATATTTCAAAGAGAACAAAAAAGAACAAAAAATCACAGCCCCTGAGGCATTTAAAACCAAACAGAGCAAATAGCTAGGCTATATAGGGTGTGTGCACCTTGCCCTGCCCCCAGACAAGATGTTCAAATGACTGTTTTCAATTGGAAGTTTCCAAGATACTATGATTTAGCTGAAAGGCCCATGTGAGTTGTGATTAGATATGAAATAGGACACATGGTTTGCTTTATAATCTACTGAAGCCCTGATAAAGACCAAATGCTGTGGAGGCTGTTTTAAATTCTGGCAAAGGTCATGAGGTTGGAATAGCCAGGCAGCTCAGGCAAACTTTCTTAAAATATCAGTTCTTATTTCCCTCTCTGGAGTAGAAGAAAGCGTGTGATGAAGAACTGGAGGAGCTTAGGTAATTATGTTTTGTTTATTTTTTCCATTCTCTTTCTTTGTTTTGTTTGTCAGTCTTTTTTAGAAACTGCTTCTGCTATTATATTAGCAGTTGCCTTGCTAATTTGTCAATGGATGGTAGGAAGATATCTTATCCTAATGCTGTCTCATTCTGGTGAGTTTGACTTGTTTTTCCTTCCCTCCTCTCTTCTACATTTCGCTTTTTACTTCTCTGCCCCTTTCAGAAGATTTGTCATTGTTTTCTATGTGGATTTTTAAAAATTCTTAGTTTTTTTTTTAGTGTTTTCTTCATCTTTCTTTTATTATACTTTAAGTTCTGAGATACAGGCGCAGAAATACAGGTTTGTTATATAGATATCCACATGCCATGGTGATTTGCTGCACCATCAATGTGTTGTCTACATTAGATAATTTTCCTAATGGTATTTTTCTCCTAAACCCCACTCCCTGACAGTCCCTGGTGCATGATGTTTCCCTTCCTGTGTCCATGTGTTCTCATTGTTCAACTCCCAATTATGAGTGAGAGCATGCGGTATCTGGTTTTCTGTTCCTGTGTTAGTTTGCTGAGAATGATGGTTTCCGGCTTCATCCATGTCCCAGCAAAGGACATGAACTCACCTTTTTTATGGCTGCATAGTATTCCATGGTGTATATGTGCCACATTTTCTTTATCCAGTCTGTCATTGATGGACATTTGGATTGGTTCCAAGTCTTTGCTATTGTGAATAGTGCTGCAATAAACATATGTGTGCATGTGTCTTTATGTAGAATGATTTATAATCCTTTGGGTATATACCCAGTAATGGGATTGCTGGGTCAAATGGTATTTCTGGTTCTAAATCCCTGAGGAATCACCACATTGTGTTCCACAATACACTCCCACCAACCATGTAAAAGTATTTCTGTTTCTCCACATTCTCTCCAGCATCTGTTGTTTCCTGACTTTTTAATGATTGCCATTCTAACTGGTGTGAGTTGGTATCTGATTGTGGTTTTGATTTGCATTTCTCTAATGACTGGTGATGATGAGCTTTTTTTTCATATTTCTGTTGGTTGCATAAATGTTGTCTTTTGAGAAGTGTCTGTTCATATCCTTTGCCCAATTTTTGTTGGGGTTGTTTGTTTTTTTCTTTCAAATTTGTTTAAATTCCTTGTAGATTCTGAATATTAGCCATTTGTAAGATAGGTAGATTGCAAACATTTTTTCCGATTCTGTTGGTTGCCTGTTCACTCTGATAGTTTCTTTTGCTGTGCAGAAGCTCTTTAGTTTAATGAGATCCCATTTGTTAATTTTGGCTTTTGTTGCCATTGCTTTTGGTGTTTTAGTCATGAAGTCTTTGGCCATGCCTATGTCCTGAATAAGATTGCCTAGGCTTCCTTCTAGGGTTTTTATAGTTTTAGGTTTTACATTAGTCTTTAGTCCATCTTGACTTAGTTTTTGTATAAGGGGCAAGGAAGGGGTCCGGTTTCAGTTTTCTGCATATGGCTAGCCAGTTTTCCCAACATTATTTATTAAACAGGGAATCCTTTCCCCGTTGCCTGCATGCTTGGCTGCTCCCACCTTCCGGGTTTAGATTGTCCTGGCACTGTGGAAAGCTGTTGTGACCTAAGGAGCAGCTGAATTTTCTTCTCTTTCTTTGATTAAAAAAAATTTACTTCATTTTTCCTCTTAATTATCAAAGTAATGTATATATACTCAGGCAGGACATTTGGGGAGTCAAGTAGAAAAGTCCAAAAAACAACAAAAATTATTTTATGAATTTTTCTCTGTTTATAGTTGATATCCAGTTTCAGCTCCAGCAATCCCTACATGAATGACCCTGGGTTACTCTTCTCTGAGTCAGTTGCCTCATATGTTCAAGAGATTGACAGCAAAAACCTAATAGAAAAATTGGCAAATGTTTTTCTATGAGGTAAACATTTTTCTACTAGAGATTTATTATAAAATAAAAGACATGAGGGATAACTCACCAAAAAAGATTGAAAGGGCTATTCAACATATACAAAATGTTTAATTTTACTCATATGCAAAATGTTTCATGTTACTCATGAGAGAAGTGCAAAATGGCAAAAAATTTAAAAGCTTGATATTATATTTTTTTCAAGGAGGCAGGGAAAAAACAGGCATATCCACGTATTGCTAGTGAAAGCACAAAATAATACATCCTTGTGGAGTGGAATGTGGCGATGGCCAATCACACCACAGTTTGTTTACATTTTGATATCATAATCCCACTTTAAGGAATTTACTCTGAAGATTGATCTCAACGATATAAAAATATAGATGCACACAGTTATTCAATATAGTATTATTTATAATTTTAAAATATCAGAAATGACCTAAATCCTAAAATATAGGAAATTTTTATTGAATGAAATATGGAACATCCATATGATGAAAAACTACAAAAATATCTCCAGGCTGGGTTCAATGGCTTATGCCTATAATCTCCCCACTTTGGGAGGTCAAGGCAGAAAATCACTTGTGCTCAGGAGTTTGAGACCAGCCTGGGCAACATGGTAAAACCTTGTCTCTAAAAAAAAAAAAAACTAAGAATTTACTGGGCATGGTGGCATGCACCTCTAGTCCCAGCTACTCAGAAGGCTGAGGTGGGAGGATTATCTGAGCCCAGGAGGCCGAAGATGGAGTGAACCATGATTAAGCCACTGCACTCCAGACTCAGTGACAGAGGGAGATTCTGTCCAAAAAAAAAAAAAAAAAAACTCCATAAACAAACATGAAATAACTTACTGTGAAAAAAGCAAAAGACAATGGAGTACATACAGTATGCTATCTTTCCTGTAAGAAATGAAAGTGATAATATACATCTCAGGAAGGATGAATCGGAAACTAATGAGATTGATTACCTACAGCATGTGGATAGGAACAAGGTAAAGGATAGGAACAAGGTGAAGTTTTGACTTTTGGCATCATGCTAATGTTTTTCACTCTGAAAAAAAAGTTAGATCAACAATGACATAGGGGAAAAACCCTAAAATGGAATACAAACAGAAGCAGATCAACCTAACCTTCAAATGAATAACATGACTACACTGAACAGTGAAAAAGAACAAACTCAGTAGTACTTTGGCTATTGTCCATCAAAAGATAAAGCTGAACTATATATATTAGGTTTGATTTCCACAATGTATGGGTTAGCTATTCTGAAATTACTTTCTGTGTACGGTAGGACTGAGCAAATGGGTAAATATATTGATTCTGTTGGCAACCAGATTTTCACAGTTTGAGAACAGTGATACAAATAAAAAGCAGGAAGGCTGTGACAAACATGATAATGTTTGGTGTTGGATTGTAATTAGAGGTATTAGTATGAATATCTGTATATCTATATACACACACGTGTATATATGCATGTCCACTTACTTATAGCTATGTATATACTCATTAACACTATTTGTGGGTGTATATAGATACATCTATATGTATCTATAACACACACACACACACACACACACACACACACACATTTCCTAACTGTGCACTGAAAAGACTTAGAAGTAAACAACAAAAATAACAACAACACACTTTTGTTTACAAATATCATGCTCCATTAAAAATAGATAGTGGTGCTAGAATTCATGACTGATTCCAGGGCCAGGGAAGAGAAAAACCAAGATGAGCCTGGAACATCTTCTTGGCTAAAAAGTAAAGTTAAAAAAAAAAAAAAAAAAAACAGTAGGACTTCGTAACAGGGTTCTTCAGAGAAACAGAACCAATAGGATGAATGGATCAATAAAAAACAAGAGACATGTTATGAAAAAATGGCTCATGCAATAATGAAGATCTTGGCAAGTCTCAAGATCTACAAGGTGAGTTTGGAAGCTGGAGACCCAGGAGAGCTGATGGTATAGTTTCCATCTGAGCCTGAAGGGCTGAGAACAAAGAGAATCAATGGTGTTTTTGCAGTCCAAAGGCCAGGAGATTCAAAACCTAGGGAAAGATAATATTTCAGTTAGAGTCTGAAGGTAAGAAAAATTGACCTCCCAGCTCTAAGGCCACCAGGCAGAAAGAATGCTGTCTTTCATGAAGGAGATGTAGCATTTTTTTGTTCTATTCAGGCCTTTAGCTGATTGAATGAGGCCCATCCATATCATGAAGGGCAATTTGCTTTACTCAGCCTACTAATTTGAATACTGATCTCATCCAAAAACATCCTGACAGAAACATTCATAATCATGTTTGACCAAATATCTGGGCATCTTGTTGTCCAATTAAGTTGACACATAAAATTAACCATCACAGGACTTACAAAAAAAAATAACAACAATACGGGATTATAACTCACTGAATAAAATAAGAATTGTGAGTCCATCGTGACAACAAACAAAGAAAAAAGAAATCTCTTTATTATAGGAGAAAGTCAGGAATTATGGAGTTGAGAAGATCACCAATTTGCAAACACCATAAAAATGAAGACAAACACAAATTTAGGGGAAATCTACAAAATATATGGCCCAAGCATTTACAAAATTTTGCTGTCATGAAAAACAAAAGCTGAAGAACTGTTTCCAATTGAAAGAGACTAAAGAGATACAACATCTGAATGCAATGAGTGATACAGGATTAAATCCTGAATCTCAAAAAAATTTGCTATGATGGACATTATTGAGACAATATGGCATAAAAATGTTGTATAAGTGTGAAATCTCCTAATTTTAATTATTATACTGTGCTTATATAACAAAATGCCCTTATTCTAAGGAAACCATTCAGTGAAATATTTAGGGATAAAAGAGCAAGATATAAGCAACTTGCCCAACTTGTTCAGAAGGGGTGTGTGTGTGTGTGTGTGTGTCTAGAAAGAGACAGACAGAGACAGAGAAACCGAAAGAAACATAAAGCCAATATGGCAAATTGTTAATTGGTAAATCCAAGTGAATATTGTACAACAGTTCTTTATAGTATTCTTACAAGTTTTCTGTAAGTGAGAAGTTATTTCAAAACAGTTTTAAAAGGTTTTTTTTAAAATGAGTGTTTATTTTATAGTGTTGTTACAAAGACTAAATAAAATAATCTATAAGAAGGGATTTAAACAGAGCCTGGCATGAAGGAAAAAACTCAGATTTTTAGCTATTATTAATAATAATGTGAATATAATCTCAACATATTAATTTTGATTTATATAAATATAATTTATATAAATATACTTCATATAAATCAAATATTAATATGTTGATATAGAAATTAAATATATTTAATGTGTTTAAATATATTATCCACATATATATCAAAATACTTAATATCAATAATATATTAATTTTTGATCAATACATTTACTATATCAACAATAACATCAATACATTCATATTACATACATATATATCTATAATACAGATATAATACGTATATATTATATATTTTTTTTTAAAGACAAAGTCTCTCTCTGTTACCCCAGCTGGAGTGCAGTGGTGCAATCTCAGCTCACTGCAAACTCTGCCTCCTGGGTTCAAGAGATTCTCGTGCCTCAGCCTCCAGTATAGCTGAGATTACAGGTGTGTGCCACCAAACCTGGTTAATTTTTGTATTTTTAGCAGTGATAGGATTTCACTATATTGCTTAGGCTGATCTTGAACACCTGGCCTCAAACAATCCACCTGCATTGGCCTCCCAAAGTGCTGGGACTACAGGTGTGAGCCACTGCACCTGGCCTATACTAATATTAATGTAGTACCAATGTATTACCTATTGAAGGAACTAATTTATTTTTTAAATTACATAATATTATATATGGCTTGCTTTTTTCACTTAAATTATACCATAAGTGATTTGATTTTTCAAACTCTTGGCCTCAAGCAATCTTCCTGCCTCGGCTTCCCAAAGTGCAGGGATTATAGTGTGAGTCATCACACCTTGCCTAGTAATTTGAATTTTAAAGAGTTGTGGTAGTTTATTTTTTGTATATATCATAATTTAAAAAATTTTCTAATTTTAGGTGTTTGTTGTTTCTATTTCTATTCTTTTAGAAATAAATAATACCTAGTGATCAGAGTATTATATCTAAAATTATTTATACCTTCATAAAATAACTAAAAGTTATAAATTTTTGTTCCTTTTCCTAATGCTGTAGGACAGGGCCCTTTAAGTGATATTGCTAAGCCAAAGGAATGGCCATTTAAAGCTCTTTAGTTAGCTGCCAAATAGCTTTCCAAAAGATTTCCCCTATTTTCTCTTGCACTGGCAGGATATAAATCTGACCATCTTATATCTCTCTCACCAACATTGCATTTCATCAGTTATTTTAATCTTCAGAAAGAGCTGATTTTCAGGAATTTCTGGATGATAGAATTTTGTTAGTTTTACAAACTTTCTACTATTCTCTATTTAAAAAAGAAAGAAAAAGAGCTTAGTTGTGGCCAAAGCAATAAGGGAACTGAATACAATGCAGATTGCATGGTCTTCATTGTCCAAAGAAAAGCATACTGCACCCTGAAAAATTAGAAGCCTCCTTGGGGGACTAGACCTGAGACAGCTTTTCCATGAGAGTCTCATATGCTGGGTAGCTGGGTTTCTTGGCATTAGATAGACCTGACTTCTATTCTTGGTTCTTTCATTTGTTAGCTCCCAAGCCTCTATTTTCTATGGGCAAAATGAGAATAAAAGTGCCTTCCTCATAGTATTGTTGGGAGTTTTAAATGAGGTAAATCAGACAAAGTGGTAGCATACTATATGCCTTATAAATATTAGTTTAAAAAAGTCCTAATGTAATTAACAATATTTTTTAAACTACAATCCTAACAATAAATGAACAGTGGGTGTCTGCATGTCACTTAATGTAAGTGTCACTTAATGTAAGTCAAGAGAAAAGTATTGCCAAAGTATAACCCACAGAAAGCAAATTTTGTGGGAGGTTAAATGTTGTCCTAGGATTAGAATCCCTGACTCCAGTGACTGTAGCTTAGTAATGAACTGAACTATAGGTCTGTTTGCCAGATGACTGCATCCTAAATGCTTGATTACATTCCTACATTTGCCCAGGAGACCACCAAAGAACAGCCCCTGCTAATTAGATTTTGAACTGAGATTTTTTTTTTTTTTTAGAGAGGAGAACATTTATTTGGTTTGATTCTAGAAGTAACAAAATCAACAAGTTTTAAGCATAAAAAATACTGTAAAACAGTATTTAGATTATCTGTGAATCAGACATGTTTGAAGAGTTGTGACCATTTCAAGATTCTTTAAATCAGTTTGGCCTTGATTGAAAAGACATCTAACATATCCCACTGCCAAAAGACTTCTTAACAGAACATTGTCTACTTTTAAGTGGCTATAAAGGAAATAGTTTCCCCAGCTCTAGGTTCTTACTGTAAAACTGATTATTAGTTGTAAAAGTGCTGCTGATTTAAGGTTTTTTAAGGTTTAAAACAATGGATGTTGAAAAATTAAGGTTTTTTTTTCCCCCTATTTATTTCTCCAGGAAACAGTCACCATAAAATGCATTCCCTTGCCTCTTGATAGTAAGCAGATGCTACACTCCCACAAAACAGAGCTCAAGAAACCTTTGCCTACGGGGCAGAATCTGCCATAAATGTCTCAAGATATTTACTTGGCCAAGATTTATGCTACATTGCTATTAAGCATAATCTTAAAAGAAATCATCCATTTAATTAATATTTATGTATACTAGTAAAATAATTTGAAAACATATGCTATAAATTTCTAATATGGAGTAGTAAGGCAATGTGCCATTGCATGGATGCATAGACATAGAAATAGAGCTTGGTTTAAAGAAAAAGACATTCTGAACCCTCTTGGATGTTGCCTCTCTTTAAAATTCCCATGTTAAAAAAGAAAGAAAGAAAGAAATTCCCAAGTTTCAATTTGTGTAATGGGGGCCATTAATTTACATTGATGATCGCTTTTTTTTTTAATGTAGAGGTAAAACTCAGTGGTGCTTGAAAATACAGGTCAAGGGCCTTTGTTGGAAGGAGTTTATGAAAATAGATTGGGCATTTTGTCAGCTATTCTGGGGAAATTGCCTCCCTAAACTCTGCAACTGTCCAGGAGTGCTTTATTGAGGCAGTAGTCTGGGAGTGTATAAAAGCACAGCAGGTCACATTTTCAAAGCTTGCTTTCTTTTCGAATTCTCTGATGACCATACAGCCCAACCTCTGACTATGGTGGTTGGCCTTTTTATAAAGGGAATTTATTATTGTTTTTGCTAAAGCTAAATTGTTGCTGAAATGCAATGACTTGCTTAGGAGAAAATACAACTTAGTGTTGATTTCCCATTCCCAGGAACTCTAAAGTCTCTTCATTTAGAATGGAAGGATTTCTCCCTCCTAACTCTCGTTTTGGCAAGTATAGCATTCCATCCTTCTTTTTTAAAAACAGCTCCAAATCACCAAAAGTTGACAAATTTGTGATCTTTCATTTTAGTCATTGGGGGGATGGTTTAGAATTCTCTAGTCAAATTTAAGGAGGTAGTTTCAAAAGAAAAACTATTTCTTCACTCTCCATTCCAGACCTCAAACTCAGCTCCTTCTCCCTAATTCCAGTTTTAATACAAATATTGAAATAACTAATACCATATCACTTTTTTCAAATATAAAAGTTGGAAGTTTGTTTATGTATGTATGTATATATGTATGTATATATGTATATTTTGAGACAGAGTCTCGCTCTGTTGCCCAGGCTGGAGTGCAATGGTGCGATTCAGCTCACTGCAACATTCACCTCCCAGGTTCAAGAGATTCTCCTGCCTCAGCCTCCCGAGTAGCTGGGATTACAGGTGCACATCACCGCACCGAGCAAATTTTTTTTTTTTGTATTTGTAGCAGAGATGGAGTTTTACATGTTCTCTCATTTAGTAGAGATGGGGTTTTACATGGGGTATCCATGTTGGTTCACTTGGATATTTGAACTATCAACCTCAGGTGACCCACCCGCCTCAGCCGCTCAAAATACTTGGATTACAGGCATGAGCCACTGTACCGGGTCAAAAGTTGGAAGTTTATACTTCAATTGTTTAAGCTTTATTTGGAGAGGTCAAAAAAGCTCCTTGTTAGTCCAAGGCATTGACATATTTTGAAAGCGATTGATTAATCATTAATAAGTATTAAAATGCTTTCACATTTAGAAATTTTTGAAGCCTACCTAACAACCATGTTTAAAAGTACTCTAAGTATCCGGCTCAATTACTTTAAATTATTGATATTCTTGTGAATATAACAATAACAGAATTTGTCTTCATAATTTAAATCTCTTTACTCCCAAATTGAAACTATGATCTTTGTCTCCTTAAAAACAGACCACCTTACTCAGTAAACAATTAATGTTTTGCATTTTATACGACATTTTAGTTGATTCCTTAAATTTGGCGTGCCATAATCTCAAGCAGAGACAGAAGTGTCAGACTTCACTTAATAATAGGTTTAAGAAATAAACTGTGGAGGAAAATCCATCAAGTTGTGCAGAGCTTTAGAGAAAACCGAAAATTATTAATAAATCACGAGACAACTATTCAACATCTGGTTTTAGGAAAGGTTTGCAGAAAGCTGTCTTTTTTTTTTTTTTTTTTTTTAACTCACTTGGTTCTCTTAAGGTACTTAAGTGCTATCAGTCTGCTGTGTTATAGATAGTGTCCAGCCTTTTTACGGAATATATATTAACTCTTCTTTCTCAGAAGATATATT
The DNA here is from genome assembly GCF_009761245.1 of Sapajus apella. Lineage (NCBI taxonomy): Eukaryota > Metazoa > Chordata > Mammalia > Primates > Cebidae > Sapajus > Sapajus apella. The sequence goes on from NW_022436982.1 coordinate 18,722,460, forward strand.
TGCTTCTAGTTCCCATTAGACTATGCCTACTTCTAGTGAATGTGAAGACAAGATGAATACTTTTCTACCGTTAAAGTATAAAGATGCTTCCAGAAAATTAGCTTCTTTTAAGCTGTTTTCAGGTTTGGAGAGTAAGTTTTAGAGAAAAACGTTCCCTTTTTTTTTTTTTTTTGAAAAAAATAGCAGATGGGTAACACTGATTAAGAATAATGGAGTTATAAAATATTGAAATTCAAAGTTAACTTGGAGAATATTTAGATAGCATTCTTACGTTCTGCTACGTGGAAAGAACACTAGACGGGGTGTAACAGATACCTACATTCCAATCCCAGTCCAGCCTGTTAGCTTTGCGGCGGTGACGCAATTCACTGAGCTCCTGTAGGTCAATTTCCTCACCTGTAAAATCAGGAGACTAACACTTTACTGCTGTTTTTGAGACGGAGTCTCAGTCTGTTGCCGAGGCTGGAGTGCAGTGGCGCGATCTCGGCTCACGGCACCTCCGCCTCCCGGGTTCAAGCGATTCTCCTGCCTCAACCTCTTAAGTAGCTGGACTAACACGTTTTCTATCTCCTGAGTTCTGAGCATTAAATAAAATCGTGAATGTAAATATATAGTCATGAAGCATGACACAATTTATGGAGACAGAATAAATATCTTCCCAATATTCTTTGATGGATTGTATACGTTCTCCATTGTTTCTTAGTTTCCATAAGCCCTGTTTTCTTTGATTCAGTTGTGGCCGCTATAGTCATGACTAAAGACAGACTGACTGGTGATCTCGTTACATAAGGAGATAGAAACTGCTAACCCAGGAGCTTGTCGCATAAAGAGGTTGAGACCGTTTGCAAGACATTTGCTTAGTAGTTCTCAAACTTTTTAATCTCAAGATTGCTTTTCACTCTAAAAACTTATTGAAGATCCCAAAGAGCTTTTATATATTTGAGTTATACTATATATTTACTGTATTAGAAATTAATACTGAGAAATATTTATTTAAAAGAAACAATACCTTTATTACCTGTAAACGTTAGTTTGATGAAAAATAACTATATTTTTGAAAGTAAAAAATTGGTGAAAAAGTGGTGTTGTTTTATATATTTGCAAGTCTCTTTAGTGTCTGACTTAATGGAAAACAGCTGGATCTTCACATCTGCTTCTGCATTCAATCTCTTGTGATGTCACATGTCATGTAGCCTCTGGAAAATTACATTCTATATTCATGAGAGCATGTTAGCGAAGAAGGAAAAAATATCTTGGTATTATTATAAAAATAATTTAACCTCATGCATCCCCTGAAATGGTCTCAGGGACCAGGCATCTGTGACTACTTTGAGGATTTCTGGCTTAGAAGATACTAAAAACACACATTGAGGCTGGGCACAGTGGCTCACAGCGTAATCCCAGCACTTTGGGAGGCTGAGGCAGGCAGATCACTTGATCCCAGAAGTTTGAGACCAGACTGAGCAACTTGGCAAAACCCTGTCTCTACAAAAAATAAAAAAATTAGCCAGATGTGGTGGAATGTGCCCAGTCCTAGCTACTCCAGAGGGTGAGGTGGGAGGATTGCTTGAGCCTGGGAGGGGGAGGCTGCAGTGAGCCGAGATCGGAGCACTGCACTCTAGCCTAGTGACACAGGGAGAATCTGTCTCAAATAAATACAAAAATTTTAAAAATAAAAACACATATTGCATTTTATGTTGTGATAAGGGTACCTTCTCAAAGAATGATACCTGAATCTAATTTAGTAATTGTACAGATTTGACTATGCTGTCATTTAAAGACATGATGAGTTAACAATTATCTTTTTAAAAATTAATTAATTAATTAATTATTCAGATGGAGTTCCACTCTTTTGCCCAGGCTGGAGTGCAATGGTGCAATCTTGGCTCATTGCAACTTCTGCCTCTCAGGTTCAAGTGATTCTCCTGCCTTGGCCCCTGATTTGCGGCGATTATAGGTGCACCCAACCATGCCTGACTAATTTTTGTATTTTTAGTAGAGATGGAGTTTCACCATGTTGGCCAGGCTAGTCTCAGACTCCTAACCTCAGGTGATCCACCTGCCTTGGTCTCCCAAAGTGCTGGGATTATAGGCATGAGCCGCTGCGCGTGACCCAACAATTACTCTTTTTTTTGAAACAGAGTCTTCGCTCTGTTGCCAGGCTGGAGTGCAGTGGTGTGATCTCGGCTCACTGCAACTTCTGCCTCCCAGGTTCAGACAATTCTCCTGCCTCAGCCTCCTGGGTAGCTGAGACTATAGGCAAGCGCCACCACACTCAGCTAAGTTGTATTTTTAGTAGAGACAAGTATTCACCATGTGGGCCAGGCTGGTCTCAAACTCCTGACCTCGTGATCTGCCCACCTCAGTCTCCCAAAATGCTGGGATCATAGGCATGAGCCACCACACTTGGCCCCAGCAATTATTCTTATAGCTAAAGATACACATGTGTTTTCAGAGAAACTGAGTTTTCTATTACTTCACTTGACTATAAAAGGATTAAATATCTTTTTGTAGACAGAAAAGCATCAGGACTCTTCATCTGACTTCTGCTCTCTGGTTTGTAACAAACTCATTTCTTCAAACAACTTACGAGGAGCAGTTCGCTCTGTAACAGATGTTAGATGATGTTCATGTTGCAGATGAGACTCGGGAAGGTAGGAGATTTGCCTCAAGCCACACAGCAGCCTAATGGGAAAACTGCAAATGGAATCCAGAGTGCTTTGATCACAACTCATTCTTGTCCATTTGATTGGAAAACTCAGCTTGTATTAAAAATAGGGACAGGCGATCAACCTAAGAGCACATTAAAATGCTTGTTATATGCTCCCATCGTGACTTTCATTTCCCCTCATGACCCTCAGCACGTTCCCATTTCTAGTTAGATGTCCTCTTCCAATTAGATGGTAAGCCTCATGAAGAGAAGCTCACATCTGCCTTGCTCACTGTTGTAGTCCTGTATTTAATCAGGGATCTCCAGAGAAACAGAAGCAATAGGCAATATATACATATATGGAAAAAGATGATTAAAAAGATCTCCCTACCCCCAGCCTTTAGTTTCTATCCATGATTGGAAATTGTAGTATCAGCCCTCTTCTCAGTATTCAGGGGTCCCATCAATAACACGTGCTGAAATGCTCCAGAGGGGCCTTGGTAAGGAAAACAGAAGGCGTCAGGAAATTCTCCATCATTTTTCAGTGACAGCATTTGTCAGAGGAGGAAATTAGATTACAGAAAAATGCTGAATTAGATATCTTTATCAGTGACTGTTCAAACCCCAGGAAACAAGATAAAACTACTCTGAAGACAATGGGGTTGGTAAGTATACTGTAAGAAACACAGCTATTGTGCACTGCTGGAGTCATAGGCTGAATGTGAGAGTGAGAGCACACTTGTCAGGATTCAGACAGAAATGCAAACAGCCCTACTGAATTATCAAAGAATGCACAAGGATGGTTGATGGCAACCACACTCATTGTTTGCTGTGTGTTATCAGAGGTTGCTGGAGATTGCTGGGACTTGCTGTATCATATCAAAATCACAACAATATGCCAGAGACATGGATGCCTTTCTGTTTAGCATTATCTATCCAATGCAAAGGCTAACTCTTTTCTTATGTCCTCCAGTGGCTCTCCAATGCCAACACGGCAAAGACTAAGCTCCTTGGCAAGATATCAAAGACTCTCCAAACTCTAGGTCTTGCTTGCCTATCTCACTTCATCTTCCCTTACCCTCAGCCTTCCGCTTTAAGCTTCAGTGAAACCCGACTTCTTGTGATGTTCTACTTGTAGCAAAATGCTCACACACCCATGCCTGTGGTCTTACAAAGACTGCTGGTTAAAATGGCACATCTGTCTTTCTATGTCTGCCCCTTCCTATTCCTCCTTTTAGTGTCAGCCCTGGCATTTAGGTTTTCTGAGAAGCCTTCTCTGAATGTTCCTCTTAGCCCATCCTTGATCCTCCCATGGTATCTTATAATGCATACTGCTGCACATGCAGGTATTATATGACCTTCTTTACATTATCCTGTGGTTGAATTTTAGGTAAGTGGTGCACATGTTAATACACTGGTTACTGCTACTGTTGCTATGCGTGATAAACTGTTCTTTGTCTCAGACTCACAAGTTTTGTGTCTTCTGCCAGCATTCATGAAAGTGTGGCAAGCTAATTTGTTAGCTTGCAAGTAGGGTAAAATCCCAGGCTCTTTATAGTTCGTTGTATGTGTTATATTCATTGTTTTACTTCCTCCAGCACCAAAGCAGTGGTCAACATATGCTTAGTGTTTAATAAATGTTAGGTAAATGAATGAGTTGATTTAATGCTGCAGAATAACAGCAAAGAAAAGCAGCCCAAAGTGATCAGTCCACTTAGACCATGTCTTTTCAATGGCACCTCTGCTTCTGCTTAGGCACCTCCAGTATGTCTTCCATGGTTTTCCAGTGTGACATCCAGAGTTTATTTCCTAACTACATTTTTATTGATGCCAGCAGAGAGAGCTCAGATATTTCTGTGACATTGTTTAGAGTAGAGCATGAACCCAAATTGCACCATCATAAATGCCATTTCTTACGTGCTTACTAGGGCAAGATGCAATGATAAGTGTCATACAATTGAAGTTATATAGTTTATGTAATTCCTATAAATTGTTGGGCTAAAAAAATAGATAGCATTAAAAGCATAGTGTACTAAATGGGCTGTGCAAAACACAGGAATATACAGGGCAGAAATTAAGGAAAGGCTATAACTAAATATTTTCAGCTGCTTGTGAACAAGGCTTAATATATATAATTTGTGTCTGAAGTGCTGGTATGACTTTCTGAAATTGTATACTTTTTTTTTCACTCTCATTTAATACTGGAAAACTTAGTCATGAAGTTAAGAGGTGAAATAAAATATGTAAGGTCAAGTGCTTATAGCTAAAAAGTTGGAGAAAGGGCTTTTAGTCTCCAGAGAAGCTATATTATAATTTTTTACTTCCTGTTTAGAGCCTAGTCCACTTTATGAACAAAAATTTTGAGAAGTATTTTTGATATAGTTCCAGAGAAGACCTCCAAAAATTCCTAGACATGGGGAAGTGTCACCTATTTAAAAAAATATTGAATTAAAAAAAATTTAAACCAGTGCCACTAGTCTTGAGATCTAGAAGTAATAAGAGATAATTTGAAACTCTGAACAAATAAACTTTTAGAAAAAAAATTTTTTATTATACCCCCCCCCACTTACCTTAAACATATTTAGTTGTGTGGGTTGATTGTAAATTGGGAACCTATCGTAACTGTAACTTGTAAGTACAGACATGTTTTTAAAGAAACAATAATAAGGAAAAGTCATTGCATAGCTGATCATTCTTCAAATGATGCCAGATCCTAAGTGATTTCAGGCTTGTTAAGTATATTCATGTAGTTGTGAAATAGATCTCCAGAACTTTTTCATCTTGCAAAAACTGAAATTCTACACCTATTAAACACCAACACCCCTCTCTCCCTGCCCCCAGCCGCTGGTAATCACCATTCTACTTTCAGTTTTTGTAAATTTGACTACTTTAGATACTTGATATAAATGGAATCAAACAGTATTTATCTTTTTGTGACTGACTTATTTCATTTAGCATAATATCCTCAAGGTTCTCTCACTTTGTAGCACATGCAAGACTTCCCCATCTTTTTAAGGGTGAATAATATTCCATTGCATGAATAAATCACATTTGTTAATCCACTAGTCCATCTATGGATGTTTATGTTGCTTCCATGTCTTGGCTATTGTGACTAATGTTGTGATGAATATATGTGTTAAAAGACCACTTCAAGACTGCTTTTAATTCTTTTGGCTATATGCCCAGAAGCAGGATGGCCGGATTATATGATAGTTTCTATTTTTAATTTTTTGAGGAACTCCCATACTATCTTCCACAGCAGTTTCACCATTTGATAATTCCACTAATAATGCACAATTTTTTCAATTTCTTCTTGTGGAATTCTTAAGACTGTCTTTTCTCCTTGAGAAACTCCCAGGGGATTATGACCAGTGATGTCACTGATTTTCAATCTGGCTGAAGAATGTAATTTTCCTTCGAATTGCAAAGCGTGTACTCCCTAAGGAAGGGAGGAGAAAAGGGTCATCTCCATATCTGTTAAGTGGAGAAAAATGTCAATAGTTAGATGCTGGGTAATTACTGGAGGAAAACAAAGTTGTTTCAGTACATATCATTTGTCCAAATCAATGCACATGCCTTGGTGGCTAGATATATGTTAAGGTCTTTTCAGTCTGATGGACAAAGCAGATGTGTGAGCATGAGTCCAATCATGAAAAGACTTTATTAAAATACAAAGAGTCAACATATGTCACATGGAGGAGGCATATTACTAAGAATGTAAATTCTTAAGACAAAACCTTCTTATAGCCCATATGATAAAACTCTTTTCTGGTCTTAGTCTTATGAAGGGCATGTTATAATGCTTTAGGGCACATTTATTTGTTGGACTTACCACAGTTTATAATTAATATTTAGTTTTGTGATTATTTTTTAATATAGGAAATGAATACAGTATAAGGCGAGGGGGCATTTTTTTTTTTTCCTCACTGCATTTTCTTCATTGATAAATCTGGTGTCTGGGGCATTGTTGGAAGTTAATTGATACTTATCAAATGAAAGAATTAAGTGTGGTAGAGTCTTATTTGCTGAGGGAGAAGATGTGAGTAGTATACTCAGAACCACTACTAAGTAGCTGTGATTTCTAAGGCAATTGACTTAGTCTCTTGGCCTTGGCTTACTCATCTGTCAAATTACGATTTCATATTTAAACACTTTTTTCCCCAGACAGTGTTACTTGGGATCCTGGAGTTTCTAGGAGGTGCCCTGAACTGAAGAATGCAAAAATCCAAGATCTGGGGCCCTTGGTCCTCCACCCCTACTTTCCAAACAAAGAGATCTACCTATTGCTGTTTCATGTGTTAGGATACTATGAAGATGTTCATTTACAAAATGATTTCAATACTTAAAAAATGTTCAAAACTCATAATTTAAATTGGAAAATCTCTAAGGCTCCTTTCAGCAGCTAACTGCCTAGGTTGTCCTTACCCCCAGAATCTTTACTTCATCTAGGGTTTTGATAAAGTGTTGCCTTCTCAGAAAGACCCTACTTGACTAAAATCTCTTGGTATAATTTATATTTATTATCTGGTATTATCCTCTATTTTGTGTGGCAGGGGTTAATGTATAAATCTTATCTTCTCAACAGCACTGCAGGTTCTTTGAGAATGAAGGCCACATAATGTGTATCCCTTTCTCCATCGTAATCAGTATTTAACATATGGCCAGAAATGTAATGAATATTAGTATTCAACCCATTCATTCACAAATTTTTAGAGAACTCTTTGTAATGGTTATTATACATGAGACACTTGACATTTACAAGTCTTACTTCTCCAAATAGATTGTAAAGTTTTTGAGAGTAGGCACTAGGTCCTACTCAGCACCTGGCTTGTACTAAGGTTCAATAACCCTTGTTGAAGGGATCAGCATATTTCTGTGAGGCACAACCAGTGTGTGGCTTCAGCTTCAGCTTTCCAAACAAGTCTGTGATTTTGTCAGTAGAATGTTGAAATTTACTCCTAATATGTGGAAAGCATCTTTACCTGTGGTTTTATTTTGTTAATTTCATTGTGTTCTGACTTACGCTAAGCTGCCATGATGTTTTTATGCAACAACTGTGTTTATTTTTCTTTTTCCTCATGCAAAATGTCTTTTGAGAAAGCTGGAGTTAGGACATTTTTCTAGAGTCACATTTTAAAGAATTAAGAAGGTCAGTAAGCAATGACTCCCAACTCCTTGCATTATGCTTGGAAAAATAAAATTGCTCCTGGTGCTAAGCTTTGAAGTGACCAAATCACTGCCAAGCCCCACACAGATCATTGAAATGGAAAACATCTGAAAATTAAATTCTTTTTGTTGCCTTTGGTACATCTTCCTCTTTTCTGTAAAGGCTGGAGATAAAAAGGATTCCTGATGATTTTTTTCATGTTTTTAACGCATGTGCAAAATTCTAATGTCTATTTAATGCTATCATTTGAATCTGTGTTCAAGTTAATTATTAATAAGAAAAATGCATTGCCTGTTTGATTTTCAGTTGTGAAGGCAGAGTGGAATGGAAGCTGTCAGTTTGTTCTGACTTCCTGACTGAATTTAGTGGACAAATGTGGAAATGATAATATGATCAATAGAATTTTTAGCCTGAAGTTTCCATGTCTATACACAATAGCCTTGAATATGGAGGATGGAAAATGTTTTGCTCAAATAGATTCACTGAAGCACATGATTTGAGTGTAGCCCTTGTAAAGTTAGAGGACCTGAATCCTTCATCCTTTCTGCAGCTGGACCATTAGCTCCAGACATAAGACAAAGTGCTGGGAGAAGGATTCCTTTGTTGTTAACAGCTACATGCTTGCACAGTGTGTGCAGGTGTGTGTTTGGAAGCCTGTCTCCTCCATGTCTTTCCAGCAGGGGCATCCTCTTCTAAAGCCTTCTTTCGGACCATTCCTTTAAAGCCTGCCTTTCATCTGAAATAAAGCAATAGTAGCCTGGGAGACTTGAGGTAATTGCTTAATTGAAATTGGTATGTATCTTTTTCATCTATGCTTTTATTTTTAACCACAGATGTACAAATAAACAATAGTTGTGTTGGTTTTTGGCTTTTAAGAGTTACACATTATCTTGTCCATATTTTTTAAAAAAGTTTTATTGAGAAATAATTGATACACAAAAAATTGCACAAATTTAACGTATACAATTTGATGAGTTTGAACATGTGCATATACCATAATCAAGGTAATAGATAAATTGACTATCTCCAGAAATTTCCTTGTGCCTCTTTAGTTTTTGTTTAGTTTCATTTTGTTTTGTGGTAAGAATACTTAACATGAGATCTATCTTAACAGTTTCTAAGTACAATACACCTTTGTTACCTATAGGTGCAATGTTGTACAGCACATCTCTAGAACCTATTAATCTTGCATAACTGAAACCTTGTACCCATTGAATAGCGTCTGTTCCTCCCTCCTCCAAGCTCCTGGCAGCTACCATTCTACTCTCAGTTTCTATGAGTTTAACTATTTTATATACCTCATATAAGTGAAATCATGCAGCATTTGTTCTTCCATGGCTAGCTTACTTCACCTAGCATAATTTCCTCCAGATTCATCCATCTGGCCACCGATGGCACGATTTTCTTCTTTTTAAAGGCTGAATAATATCCCATTGTGTATATACACCACACTTTCTTTACTCATTTATCTGTTGATAGACACTTAGGTTGTTTCCATATCTTGGCTATTGTGAATAGTGCTGCAATAAACATTGTAGTACAGATATCACTGTTGCCTCAGGCAGTGCAGGGTTTATCTCCTCTGACAAAAGTGGAAAGGCTGATGGCAGCATAGGTCAGGGAGGGGATCCTGATTTCCATTCTTTTGGATATACATTGACTGAATCATATGATGGTTATATTTTTAATTTTGGGGGGAACCACTACACTTTTTTTCATACTGGCTGCATCATTTTATATTCTCACTAAGAGTGTAGAACAGTTCCAATTTCTCTACATCTTCATCAACATTTATCTTTTGCTTTTATTTTTGTTAATTGTGATAGTTAATACTGTCAACTTGATTGGACTGAAGGATGCAAAGTATTGATCCTGGGTGTGTTTGTGAGGGTGTTGCCAAAGGAGATTAACATTTGAGTCAGTGGGTTGGGAAAGGCAGACCCACTCTTAATCTGGATGGGCACTATCTAATTAGCTGCCAGCTTGACCAGAATAAAAGCAGGTAGAAGAACATGGAGTGATCAGACTAGCTTAGCCTCCCAGCCTATATCTCTCTCCCATGCTGGATACTTTCTGCCCTGAACACCAGACTCCAAGTTCTTCAGCTTTGGGACTTGGACTGGCTTCCTGGCTCCTCACCTTGCAGAGGACCTGTTGTGGGACCTTGTGATCATGTGAGTAATACTCCTTAATAACCCCCTCCCCTTTCTACATACATCTATCCTATTAGTTCTGTCCCTCTAGCAAACCCTAATACAGATTTTGGTACCAGGGGTGATTCTAGAGGAGCAGAATATTAAGGATGGAGTTCTTTAATTGGTTTTAAGGTTTCTGGAGTTGGCTGCTTCTTATGATTAGCCCTGGTATTAATCAGGGTTCTCATAGAAAACATTGTTAGTTTTTGGAATTAACTGTTTAGAGAGTTATGTAAAATAAATGCATTTGACACTCCTGATTCACTGCTCATGAGAGGCAAGGAGGTTGGTGATTCTATACATAATATTTTTTACTATATGTGGAGAACCAAGGAACATAATGAAGTTGGTTAGTTGCTCCTAACCTCATTGGATAAAGTGATGAAAGACAATGATGAACTCGGGGATTCTAACTCCTAGCTTCAGAAGCATATAATGAGCCTCAAATCTGCTAAGATTGCCCTGAGTGAGTCTTATCTCCTGTAGAGAAAGAGCTGAAATTGTGGAAAAACAGACACAAGCTCTTATCATGAGAGTGGCTGACCTGCAATGCAAGGTGCATGCACAGCCTCGCCAGGTGTCTACTGTTAAATTGAGGGCATAGATTGGAGAAGAATGGAACTCTGAAACTTGAAATGGGGATGTGTGGGAGGACCCTCATCAGTCTTTCCACCTTTGTCTGAGGAGATAAACCTGCACTGCCTGTGGCAACAGTACTGTCCTCCCCTGAGGCAGTTGCCAGGCAAGATAATGTTGATTCTCCTCAGGGGCCACCACCAACACTCCTGTTTGCTTCTAGACCTGTAACTAGATGGGTATTAAGGGTGTGGAATAATGGTGGAAGGAACATAGAGTTGGATCAGGCTGAATTTATTGATTTGGACCCACTAAGTAGGGATACTGAATTTAATGTTGCAGCTCAGGGAGTTAAAAAAATGTTCTAATAGTTTATTTGCTTGGTTAGCTGAAATATGGATTAAAAGATGGCCCACTATGAGCAAGCTGGAAATTCCTGATCTCCCTTGGTTTAGGGTAGAGGAAGGGATCCAAAGGCTTAGGGAGATTGGGATGGTGGAGTGGATTAGTCACTTTAGACCTACTTATCCCAGCTGGGATGACCCAGAAGACATATCCTTGATCAATGCTTTGTGAAATAGATTTGTGAGGGCAGCACCTGCATCTTTGAAGAGCCCTGTAATTGCTCTTCTCTGTATGTCAGATCTAACAGTGGGAACTGTAGTCACTCAACTTTAAAATTTAAATACAATGGGAATAATTGGATCCTGAGGTGGCAGGGGCCAAGTGGCAGCACTCAACCGTCAAAGGCAAGATGGGCATAGCTATTGCAATGGAAAGAAGAGGCAAAGCAGCAATCAGAATAGTCTGACTCATGTAGAGCTCTGGCACTGGCTAATTAATCAGTGTCCCTAGAAGTGAAATTGATAGGAAGCCTACTGCAGTTTTACTTAATTTATATAACCAGAAAACTTCCAGATCAAGTGGACAAAAGACTAATTTGAATTATAAAAACATAGAATCATGGCCCCTAAATAAACTTCCAGACTTGAGCCAGTTTACAGACCCAAACCCTTTGAATGAAGGGGAGGCCGGGTCCCCTTGAGGAAGGACTCCACTATACTACCAACAATTTATGCTGTTAATCTTTCTCCCATCTGTTCCCAAAGAGACCTCTCTAGCCTTTTACCAGGGTAACTGTGCATTGGGGAAAGGGAAATGATCATATGTTTTGGGGACTACTGGACACTGGCTCTGAGCTGTCGTTGATTCCAGGGGACCCAAAACGTCACTGTGGTCCTCCAATTAAAGTAGGGGCTTATGGAGTCAGGTAATTAATGGAGGTTTAGCTCAGATGTGACTTACAGTGGGTCCAGTGGGTCCAGTGGGTCCCTGGACTCATCCTGTGGTCATTTCCCCAGTTACAGAATGCATAACTGGTATAGACATACTTAGCAGCTGGAAGAACCCCCACATTGACTCTCTGGCGGGTAGGGTGAGGGCAATTATGGGGGAAAGGCCAAATGGAAGCCATTAGAGCTACCTCTACCTAGAAAAATAGTAAATCAAAAGCAATATCACATCTCTGGAGGGACTGCAGAGATTAGTGCCACCAGCAAGAACTTGAAAGACAAAGGGGTGGTGAATCCCATCACATCCCTGTTCAACTTTCCTATTTGGCCTGTGCAGACAGATGAATCTTAGAGAATGGCAGTGGATTATGATAAGCTTAACCAAGTGGTGACTACAATTACAGCCGCTGTACCAGATGTGGTTTCATTGCTTGAGCAAATTAACACATCTCCTGGTACTTGGTATGCAGCCATGGACTGGGCAAATGCCTTTTTCTCCATTCCTGTCCATTAGTCCCACCAGAAGCAACTTGCCTTCAGCTCGCAAGGTCAGTAAAATACCTTTGCTGTCATACCTCAGGGGCATATCAATGCTCCAACTTTGTGTCATAATCTTGTTCAAAGAGACCTTGATTGCTTTTCGTTTCCCCAAGATGTCACACTGGTCCATTACATTGATGACATTTTCCTGACCAGATCTAGTGAGCAAGAGGTAGCAAACACATTGGACTTATTGGTGAGACATTTGCATGCCAGATGATGGGAAATAAATCTGAATAAAATTCAGGGAACTTCTACCTCAGTAAAATTTCTAGGGATCCGATGGTGTGGGGCCTGTCACGATATTCCTTCTAAGGTGAAAGATAAGTTGCTGTATTTGGCTCCTCCTACAACCAAGAAAGAGGCACAACATCTAGTGGGCCTATTTGGATTTTGGAGGCAACATTTCTCATTTGGGTGTGTTACTCCAGCCCATTTATCGAGTGACCTGAAAGTCTGCCAGTTTTGAGAGAAATCTAGAACAGGAGAAGGCTCTGCAAGAGGTCCAGGCTGATGTGCAAGCTGCTCTGCTACTTGGGCCATATGACCCAGCAGATCCATTGGTTCTTCAGGTGTTACTGGCAGATAGGGATGCTATTTGTGAATGCCATAGGTGAATAATAGTGGAGGCCTCTAGGATTTTGGAGTAAGGCCCCGCCATTTTCTGCTGATAACTACTCTCCTTCTGAGATACAGTTCTTGGCTTGTTACTGGGCTTTGGTGGACGTTTGACTATGGCTCATCAAGTTGCCATGCAACCTGAACTGCCTATCATGAACTGGGTACTTTCTGATCCATCTAGCCATAAAGTGGGTTGTGCACAGCAGCATTTCATCATCAAATGGACGTGGTATATATGTGGTCAGGCTTGAGCAGGTCCTGAAGACACAAGTAAGTTACATGAGGAAGTGTCTCAAATGCCCATGGTCTCCACTCCTGCCACCTGCCTTTTCTCCCCCAGCCTGTACTGATGGCCTCATGGGGAGTTCTCTATGATCAATTGACAGAGGAATAGAAGACTAGGGCCTGGCTCACAGATGGTTCTGCGCTATATGCAAGCCAAAAATGGATAAGCGCAGCAGTACACTCCCTTTCTGTGACATCCCTGAAGGATGGTTGTGAAGCGAAATCTTCCCAGTGGGCAGAACTTCGAGCATTGCACCTGGTTGTGCACTTTATATGGAAAGATAAATGCCCAGATGTGTGATTATATAATACTGATTCATGGGCTGTAGCCATTGGTTTGGGTGGATGGTCAGGGACTTGGAAGAGGCATGATTGGAAAATTGGTGACAAAGAAATTCAGGGAAAAGGTATTGGATGGATCTCTCTGAATGGTCAAAAACTGTGAAGATATTTGTATCCTATGTGAATGCTCACCAAAGAGTGACCTCAGCAGAGGAAGATTTTAATATCAAGTGGATAGAATGACTCATTCTGCGGATACCTCTCATCCTCTTTCCCCAGCCACCTCTGTCATCACCCAATAGGCCCATGAACAAAGTGGCCATGGTGGCAGGGATGGAGGTTATACATGGGCTTAGCAACATGGACTTCCACTCATTGAAGCTGACCTGGCTATGGCCACTGCCGAGTGCCCAATTTGCCAGCAGCAAACTAACACTCAGCCCTTTATATGGCACCATTCCTCCGGGTGATCAGCCAGCTACTTGGTGGTGGGTTGATTATATTGGACCTCCTCCACGATGGAATGGGCAGAGGTTTTTCCTCACTGGAATAGATACTTATTCTGAATATGGGTTTGCCCATCCTGAAGACAATGTTTTTGCCAAGACCACCATCCATGGACTCATGGGATGCCTTATCAACCATCACGGTATTCCACACAGCATTGCTTCTGACCAAGGTGCTCACTTTACAGCTAAAGAAGTGTGACAGTGGGGTCATGTTCATGGAATTCACTGGTTTTACCATCTTCCCTATCATCCGGAAGCAGCTGGATTGATAGCACGATGAAATGGTCTTTTGAAGTCACAATCACAATGCCAACTAGGTGACAATACTTTGCAGGGCTGGGGCAAAGCTCTCCAGAAGGCCATGTATGCTCTGAATCAGCATCCAATATATGGTACTGTTTATCCCATAGCCAGGATTTATGGGTCCAGGAATCAACGGGTGGAAGTGGAACTGGCACCACGCATCATCACTGCTAGTGATCCACTAGCAAAATTTTTGCTTCCTGTTCCCACGACACTACGTTCTGCTCTCTTAGAGTTCCCAAGGGTAAAACACTGTCACCAGTAGACACAACAATTATTTCATTAAACTGGAAGTTATGATTGCAAGGTCTTGGCTCACTACAACCTCTGCCTCCTGGGTTCAAGTGATTCTGCTGCCTTAGCCTCCCAAGTAGCTGAGATTACAGGTATGCACCACCATGCCTGGCTAATTTTTGTGTTTTTAGTAGAGATAGGGTTTCACTATGTTGGCCAGGCTGGTCTTGAGCTCCCGACCTAGTGTTCCGCTCACCTCAGGCTTCCAGAGTGCTGGGATTACAGGCATGAGCCACTGTGACCAGCTTCAATGCAGTCTTTTTAACGTTATTAGCTGAAGAAAAATGGGTTCCTTTTAAAGATGTTTTAAGGTTAGGGGAAAAAAAGAAGTCAGAAGGAGCCAAATTTGGATTGTAAGGTAGTTGTCTAATGATTTCCCATCAAAGCTCTTGCAAAATGGCCATTGTTTAATAAAAGAAATGAGCAGGAGCATTGTCCTGGTGGAGATGGACTCTGGTGAAGCATTCCTGGGTGTTTTTCTGCTAAAGCTTTGGCTAACTTTGTTAAAACACTCTCATAGTAAGTAGATATTATTGTTCTTTGGTCCTCCAGAAAGTCAATAAGCAAAATTCCTTGAACATCCAAAACAAGGTTGCCATAACCTTTGCTCCTGACTGGTCCACTCATGCTATGACTGGACAACTTTCACCTTTTGGTAGTCATTCCTTTGATTGTTCTTTGTCTTCAGGAGCATGCTGGTAAAGCTGTGTTTTATCTTCTGTTGTAATGATTTAAATAAATCCTTCATTCTATTTGTTTAAAATTTCCATTGAAAGTGCTGTTCTTGTCTACAGCTGATCAGGGCACAATCATTTTGGCACCACTCAAATGGTAAGTTGGCTCAACTTTAATTTTTTGGTCAGAATTGTGTAAGCTGAACCAGTTGAGGTGTTTATGGTGTTGAACTTTCTTTGTGTTATTAATCATTGATTCTCTTCAGTTAAGGTATGAACTAAATGAATTTTTTTCTTGCATTTTGATGTGGATGGTCTGCCCCTGTGAGCTTCATCTTCAACATTGTCTCAACTCTTCTTAAAATGAATTATCTGTTTGCATAGTGCTGATTTCTGTGGGGGCATTTTCCCCACAAACTTTTTATAAAGCACCAGTGATTTCACCATTCTTCCATCATAAATTTGATGTTTGCTCTTTAATTTTAACAGAATTCATATTGCTCTGATAGCAGTTCTTTTCAAACTGAGGTCTTATACGTCTTAGTGCCTCAATTTAGATGCTGTTCAGACATGTTATAACAAGTTAGTATAAGTTTATTTTGGTGCAAAGACTTTTTGAAATCCATGTAATTTTTTTCATAACACACATTTTTCATGAGCTTTCCAAAGTCCCCTTTACTTAGTAATAAATATAATCAAGGAGATGAAAGTCTTGCACATTGTACACTAAAAACTACAAATCATTGATTAAAAAAATTAAAGAAGGAACAAATAATTGGAAAGATATCCCATGCTCATGGATTGTAAGACTTAATACAGATAAAATGTCCATACTACCCGAAGTAATCTACAGAGTCGGTGTAATCCTTATTAAAGTCTATCCCTATATTTTTGCAATTTTCTTTTCTTTTCTTTCTTTTTTTTTTTTCAAGACAGAGTCTTGCTCTGTCACCCAGGTTGGAGTGCAGTGGTGCAATCTTGGCGCACTACAACTTCCATCTCCCAGGTTCAAGTGATTCTCCTGCTTCAGTCTCCCAAGTAGCTGGGATTACAGGTGTCCACTACCATGCCCAGCTAATTTTTCTGTATTTTTAGTAGAGATGGGGTTTCACCATGTTGGCCAGGCTGGTTTCAAACTCCCGACCTCAAGTAATCCACTCGCTTTGGCCTCCCAAAGTGCTAGGATTACAGGTGTGAGCCACTCCACCTGGCTGCAATTTGCTTTCTTTACTCAACATCTTTTTTATTTAGATGATGGTTATTTCAATATTTTTCAATTGCAATGGTGAAGACTGTCAGGTATAAGACTTTTTGTACACATATGAGAATCTAAGTATAACTCTAAAATTTAAATGCCTAACTTAAGGTTTTTTTGAATATTCACTTTTACTAGAAATGATCAAACTGCTTTCTGTTTGCAACTATTTAAAACTCCCAGCAGCAAGTAAGAGTTTTTCCCCCTCTCATCTTTTACCAGATTTAATATTGTAAGATTTTAAACTTTTTATCTTATCTAAGAGAATCTCATTTTAAGTCTCTAATTGCATTTCCCTGATTATTTGTATAATTGTGGATGTTTTCAGGTATGTATTAGCCATTTGTGTATATTCTCCTTTAATAAAAGGAGAATATTAAGATTTTTTTCTTAATTATTTGTAAAGGTTTCTGAAGGTTCTTTAAATTTTAAACATAAAGGTTTTGTAATTTATTTTCATTGTGAGTACCTTCTCCCAATTTGTGTGTGTGTTTTATTAATCTTTAATTTTTTGCTCTGTGGAAAATTTTAACTATTATATAAAATATATCAAGTTTTTCTTTTTTTACTTATTTTATCATACTTAAGAAATTTTCCCTTGATATTAAGAAGTTAGTCCCTTATTTTTTGGTTCTAAAAGTTAAAGGCTTTGTTATCAAATTAAGATATTCAAATCAACTGCAATTTGTTTTGATGTATAGTATGAGGTAAAGATCTAATGTTTTTTGATATATGATGTGAAGTAAAGATCTAATATGTTTTCCATATAGATAATCAATTGTCTGTCAACATGTGTTTGATTGTCTATCATTTCTTCACAGACTTCTATTCTGACTGTGGTCATACACCAGGTTGCTATATGTGAGTGAGCCACTTCCAAGCTTTTGTATACTCTTTCTTTGCCTTATTTATATCACTGTAAAAATTCCAGTTTCTTCATTATTAAAACTTTATAATATGAAAATATTAATCTTCGACAGGGCAAATTCATCCTTAAATGTATCTTTTTCAATTTGTCTTGGCCATTCTTGGTTTTCACTCTTGTAGATAAATTTTAGTATCAGCTTGTCATTTTACACATAATATGTAATTTACATATTTAATATTATATGTAATATACACACATAACATATATGTACATAAAATCCCTTGTTGGCATTCCAATTGACACTGCATTAAAATTTTAATTTAGGGAGAATTAACATTTTTACATTATTAAGTCTTCTTATACAGCTAGATATATCTTCCCATTTATTTAGATGTTTTTATGCCCTTTATTAATTTTTTATTTTCTTCCTGAAATTTTACCCAAATTTAATTAATTTAAATAAATTACCAGGGTCATTAAAGTTTTGTTGCTATTATGAAAACTATCTTTTAAAAAGCATTTTAAGTAATTAGTTGTTACTGGTATACATGAATGCCATTGATTTTTGTATGTTGAACTTATGCCCAATGAACTTGTTGAACTCTTTGAATAGTTTAAACAATACATTCTTTTGTATATTTTGTACAGAGACTCCTATCTTTTGCAAATAATGAAAAGTTTATTTTTTCCTTTTAAATTTTCATGCCTCATTTTTTTTTCTTGACTTACTATGTTGGTTAGTATCTCCTATTCAATGTTGAATTGTGGAGATTGGAGCAAAACTCCTTTAATTGGATTTAGAAACCTCCCCTCTAGTCCTAGTTGGCTAATAGCTTTCAGTTTTTGGTTTTTTAATGAATGAGTATTGAATTTTACTGAATGTCTCTTTTCTGCACTTATTAAGATGGTCATGTCTTTTTTCTTTCTTTCTTTTTAAACTGCTAGATGTTTTGATTTTGAACGAACCTTGCAATTCTGAAATCTTGTCTGAAACCCTGCCTCTCTGACTAGTTCTTTTTAAAAGCCCTAGCTTGGCATTTCAACCTGTCCTGAGTATTTTATTGATTGAAGTTGATAATTGTATTATTTCCAGGCCCTTATTCATTTGTGACAGATAGAAAAGATGACATTTGTGTAAACAGGTACTTCAGATTTCAGGACATTTTGACTAACTCTGTTTATTTTAAAATATGTTCGGCACAGTTAGGCCAAGCTTCATGTATATAATTAACTTTGCAAAGATTATATTTCCTGCAGACACTTTGAGATACATTGCAATCTGAGTTTGTTATTTTTTTGCTTAGCATGCTGAAGTTACTTTTCCCATAGAAGTGATATGAAAACATTTATCTCTGTTTCTAGACTAATCCATAAACCTTATTTAGCCCAGATGTTAGAAGAAGCATGTCAGTGCAACCACTTATACATAGTGTACAATTCCTTTGTCAAATGGATTCCAAATTTCAACTAACAGCTTCTAAAAGAGATATTCACAACCTAGGCAATTTTAAAATTAAGTTTGAGAATAATATTGCCTATTATGCTGTGTTTCTTAACCATCATCATTATTATTTTTTTTAATTATACTTTTAAGTTCTGGGGTACATGTGCAGAACACACAGGTTTATTACATAGGTATACACGTGCCATGGTGGTTTGCTGCATCCATCACCCCGTCATCTGCATTAAGTATTTCTCTTAATGCTCTCCCCTCCCTAGCCCTCCACCCACAACAGGCCCCGGTGTATGATGTTCCCCTCCCTGTGTCCATGTGTTCTCATTGTTCAACACTCACTTATAAGTGAGAACCTGCATTAACTGTCATTATTAAGGCTTTATTTAGTAATACATTACTCACACATTGTCACTATGTTTAATAATAACTGTGTTTAGTAAATAGTATTCGTTTACTTATAAAGTAATTTAGGTGTTCTGACTTTGAACCATCCTTGCAATCCTGAAAAAAAAAATTCTTTGCTATTGGTCATATTATCTTTTAAAATTCAGAGCTGAATTTAATTTGTAAATAAGTTATTTAAGATTTTGCATTTATGTTAAAAGTCAAATTAACCTATAGCCCTCTCATGTCAAGTAGAGCATGCTGCTCTTCTGCCCTGATCAAGGGTGGTTTTATTTCCTAATGTCCTCTAATCATGTTGTCAGCTCCTAAGTCTGAGGTCAACAAGGCTCTTCCTACAAACCCTCGCATTGGGCCGTGTTTCTGCTCTTTTCTGGTACGCAGAGGTGTTTGTATTGCTTTTCTTTATTCGTTTTCATGTTTATCTATTTTGAGTGTGGTATGTATAACCTTTCCTTTCCTGAACTGATCCTCTTCTCTTGCCATAGTATTCTTAACTTTCACCCACTTATTCTCAGTGCAAATAAAATGAATCAAGAGATTCTTGAAGAGGTGGAGTAATTATATATGCACCATTCATTACTAAAGTATCCACAAGGCATGTTTTTAAAATTTTTTCTCCCTTCTTTTGCATTCTTTCCTTTTTTCTCTTTTCTTTCTTCCTTCCTCATGTAATTTTCTTCTCCTTTTTCATTTTCCTCTCTCTATTCCTTATGGCTTCTAAAGAAACATATATGGTGTTGTGACCTTGTTAGGGAAACCACATTCCAGGTTGAATTGGATTCACAGTGTCCTGTATTTTTGGCTAAGGTTTAGGATAGCCAGACATGTCTTAATATAAACAGTTCCCCCAAAGTGAGATAACACTTCAAATTCTCTCTTTCTGGTTAATTTAAAAGTTAGGCCAAATGGTATGCCATTATCTGTTTTTCTTTTCCTGGTGGGGATGAAATACAGGCAAGCATTTTATTAAACAAGACTTTCATCGACCACTGAATACTGACAAGTTAACTACATGAATCTCTGTTGAGAGAACAGTTCTTGGCCTGTGATATATCTGAATTATTGGGATCATGAACTATATGCAAACGGATCAGATTAACGGGATTTTTACGGATTTTCAAAAACAGCCAGACACACAAAAAGCCTTATAAATGGAAGAACTAAGATGGTACTTTAAAAACAGCATCCTGGGATCTAGTTCCATCCTGTCTTTTCCCTTAAATGCCATGACAAAAGTTAAAAGGGGCCAATCCTGCCTCTCTGTGCCTTCTGAATGCCAGGCTCCTAGTCTGAATTTAAATAAAAACCTTTCAAGATGGGAATGTGCTGGAAGAAAAGAAGGGCAGAAAAAAAGTGTGTTGGAAGAGTCTGTGTGAGTATGTACACGAGTCGGTGTGGGCATGTGCGGCCTGTGTGTTTGTGTGTGCTCCTGTGTGTGTGTGGAGCACTCGTGAGAATGCATGCACATGTGTGGGGCATGTCAGTGTGTGTGCATGCATGTGAATGCATTTGCCAGTGTATGTGTCTGTGTGTGGTGACTGTGTATCTTGTGTGTGTGTGTCAGTGTGTGTACCTCTGTGAATGTGTGCATGCTTGTGTGTGTGCATGTGTGTGTGCATGCCCATGTGTGAATGTGTGTGTGGCTGTGTCTGAGTGTGTGTGTGCCTGTGTGCTGCAGGCGAGAGAGGCTGCTCCGGCTTGGCGAGTGGCAGAGCAGTTTGTACATAACTAGTAGTGAGAAAGGAAGCTGGGAAGAGACTGGGAAGAGGCAACCGACCTCATTAACAAAAGCTCAGTTTTGTCCCTGTGGACCCAACCGGCAGAAGAGACAGGGCGAGCCGGTGGCTGTCCGCCAGGGAGGTCGGGCTCCCTGCAAACAGTTGAAGGCATCTTTATCTTGCCCTTCTCAGGGGGAGTCCTGAGGCTTGGCGTTCAGGAAGTTTTCAAAGCTGCAGCAGCTGCGTTGGAGAAGACCAGCAAGGAGAGCGGAGTGTGTATGTGAACTTCAATTCTATATTTTCTGTGGGGTAGGTTAATGGATTTTTAGTACAAAGAAAATTCAAACACAGCTGACCTGAAAGACTGGAATTTCAGCTCTCTTCCTTCCCTGGGTTCTTTTTCCTTCCCCTCCCTCTCAAAGCCCTTTAAACCAGATTGCTGGGTCAGTGACTCTTACCCTGCCCGCCTGTTCCAAGGGTTTCTAGCTTTTTTGGCTTGGAAAGGAAAACCACTACCTGTAAGTATCTGCTTTATGTGTTTCTTTTCATTGTGACTGTGAATGTTCTGTTAGCAGAATGCCCCAGAGATTGTTAGTGTGATATCATTAATGCCAAGTAACAATGCAAGACATCTGCAAGAGTAGGCTTGCAAAAGTTTAATTCTCCTGTTAACTCAGAAGGTAGCAACTTGCAGTGTTAACAAACCAAATGCCAAAATTGAGGGTTTTTTGTTTTTTTGTTTTTTTAATTCGTTGACACAAATTTCTCTCTTCTCAATCCATCCGCGGTGGCATTTGCCAATGAAATAACCATTTTTTAATTGTGTAATTTTTCTGTCTGAAATTAGAATGTTTCTTCTCAGCTAAAGGAAATGGCAAAGGGAAAAGACACAAAAACAAACGAAACAGATAATGTCCTCATGGTACAAACAGAGAGAAATTTGGATGAGATAATTTCTGGAGAACTTTGCTTTAGTTTAGTTACATTTGGAGACATGTTTTTTTTTAAACGTGATTTCTATTTCATTGCGGGGCAGAGAGATAGTGCTGGGGAGCCAAAGAAATGGCATTGTTCTGAAGTTTTGGACTGATTTTTAGGCTCTCTCTGCTCAGTACTGAGATTTGGTCCAAGACTTTGGTGCTGTTGTAAAGAGTTTCTTTTCATTTTATTTGAAATCCAGGAAACAATTTCTGGCTTACAGAAATTGTTTTCAAGATATATAATTATAGCTTCCGATTTTTTTTTTCCATGACTGCACCCAGTCTTGTTACTTGGTATGCATTACAACGCTTAAAAAGAGCATTTCAGGGAGCTGATTGGTGTTTATAGCCTGGGAATCCTGCTGGAGAGATTAACCTCTTCAGGGCTGCTTCAGACTAGAGCAAGTACTCGAATGCTTTCCAGGTTTCTGCTCTGGAAAACTAACACCCACTGTTTCTGACTCTCGGTAAAGCTTGAAAAGCAGTACCTCAGCCCCTTGCTTACACTAGCTAAAAATGCCTTTGGTGCGACTCTAGGAAACTTTGCTGTTTCTCTCCATCAGGCATTCTCAAAACTTAATGTGTGTAAGAACCCCCTACTTGCTTGGTGAAAGGCAGGTTCTCAGTCCCCAGTCCCAAATGGTTTTAGACCTGGGGTGGTGCCAGGAATCTTCTCAGGTGATTCTGAAGCAGGTGGGTCACACTTGGGTAAACATTTCATTGTGCTTGACAATGAAATTCTTGTCATGTACTTGGTTAATATTAAACCTTTTATCTAAATAAGAAACCTGAGTTTGAGCCGTTGTCGAGGATAACTTATGTGCAACATGGTTTTGCATGCTTGGCTGACAAACCAGGGCTTTTAAATCGGCTTTCCACCAATCTCTTCATTTTTGTTTCTTGCTCCCCTTTCATTTCCACGAGGAAGAAAAGGAGTTGGCAAAGGGACCTGACTACCATGTTCCCTGCTTTTACATGTTGGGCTATATGGCCTGATCTGCCCCCTCATGGCTAAGTAATGTTTGTTTTGGAAACTTTAAACCCAGGACTGTTTTTAATTCTTTCCCAGCCTCCTGGGGTTGCTGGGCTGCTGGAGCTGGGCTAGGCTGAGTTGGGGTAAACTGAGCTGGATTTCATGGAACAGTTCAGGAGTCTCATATTTTGAAAATGACTTTGGATTGGACCATCCCACAGGGAAGAAAAGAAACAGACTGATTCCTCGATGGTGTGAAAATTCTCGTTTCACAATATATAAAAGTCCGAATTCAGCCTCCATCTCCATCCTTGCATTTTTATGGCATTTAATATTTATATTAAAAAGAAAACTGGACATGGCCATCAGAACCCCTTCCTTTCTTCCCTTTCCTCATTCCAATTATTTAGGTGTACCAGGCTCAGTGCTAGTTTCTAAGGATTTCAAAATGCCCTCTGGGAATGGCATGCACAGGGTCCTTGTCCTCATGGTGTTTCAAATCTTGGCTGTTACTAACCAGCCTTGGAAGAGCCATCTAACCCTCAAAGCTTCACTTCCTGATCCGTAAAATGAGTTGAATTAAATGAGGTTTAGTATCTTCCTAGTTCCGATATTCTGACATTGGTGGACATGATTCAGTCTTCTAAACACAGATATGGGATATGAGAGCTTTTCAGCATTTACTTGGAGAATAGGCCTGAAGATTTGGCTAATTGCTTTTCTTCAAAACTATTCAGATATATTTCTTTCTCTCATAAAGAACCATGGCTGCAGGCATACTGAGTTACACAAGTGTGACCTTTTCAGGGCATGTAGCCATTCCTTACAATGGGATCCTGTAACTCCCTAGAAAGGCTGTTTCCCTGGGCCAGGTTACACAGAAGGGCAGCCTCTTATCTTGTCTGAATCTAATGTCGCTCCGCCTTTGGAGAGCTGGGTGGTCTGAAAAGGGCATGACAGCTTCCACACAGGCACAGCTTGCAACCTGACCCTTTCATTCAAGTGATTCAGCAGCTTTTGTGCTACCTGGTGAGACGATCACACAGACGTCTTTGAGGGGCTGAGCAAAACAAAACAAAAAAAAACAAAACCCAGTCCCTAATGAAATCCTGTCTTACTATATCTTGTCTGTAATGCAGCTTCTCTCACTGCAGTGACTGGGGCACCATTTATTTCAAAGGTTCTGAAACTTGGTGATCAAGATAAGAAATTATAGCTGTGATCTATGTGCTTTTCGACAACATAACGTTTAGCTGTCTGAAGATAATATGTTTGAGTGGAAAACTATTGACTGGAGGACAGGGATCTTGCAAAATTAGGATATTTTTAAACAAATGTTCTTTGCCTCTCATGGGTAAGTTTTTACAGAAGTCAAAAATAGTTTTTGGTTTCTCCCTTAAACCTGCCCATTTATGGAGTTGATGATATTTGGGGGAAATGTGTAGTAAAAAATGAGGCCAAAAATGCTCTTTTTGTGTATCATATGAAGGCTGCTAAGATTGCATGTCACCTTTCAGTGTCAAGTTTATCCTTGAAACTTTCTTATCTTTCTTTTATTTGACCCCATAGAAAGACCTATTCCACACTCTCTCCCTGAAACAAAGAACCCTGTTCTGTGTCTATACCTCCTAGTGACAGAGGACAGATAAACGCTCCAGGAATGACTGAACCTCGCGTCCTTCATGGGGTGTTCTGCTTCCCTGGTACTCTTCCCTGCTTTCTGTCAAACATTATCAGCTGCTTAGTACTTACAGATGCTCCGAGCACTCTTCTCTTAAAATAAGTAAGCCACAATTTTGTTTGATTAGGTCATGCCCACTGCCATGGCGTCTTCATTCTAAGGCCTACGTTTCTTGTTAGCACAAAAATTATTTGGTAAATTACAAACTCAAACCACAGTAAAGTTAGGAAGATTTCAGAAAGGATAGATACCACAGAGGAAAACTCATCCAAATTTTTAAAATTTGTGAGGCGTTTCCTATCAAATTTCATTTACAGAACAGATTTTTTTTTTTTTGTAAAAGTGATCCTGCACCTTAGAAAGACAACAGCAGAGCAACGACACAACAGCAATACTTTAATTCTGTTTTACATAAATATTCCTTTTTATTATCACATGGTAGGATGGTTCTATTTTATCCAACAAGCCTTAATGATTGTTTTAAAACCAAAAGGTAGTGTTGATACAAGAGCTCGAATGTTAAATCAGAGAGGTGCAGCAGGAAAAAATCATGGCCTTTGAAAACATTTCATCTGGGTTCTGATCCTGGGCTACAATGTTCTTTGGTTCGATAGCATTGGCCAAGTTACTCAGCTGGTTTCCTCAGGGGTGAAGTGAGGACATTGATATTTACCTCACTAGATGTTTGTATATGGAACATGATGTACAAGTGTTTAATAAACATTTCTTCTTTGGAAGATGGCTAATACAGGTGTAATGGCTGCAAAGAAAACAAACACATGGCAAGTAACTTAATTTATAGATGAAAAGAGAAACAGGAAATAAAGTTATATTCCAAATCCCACTGTCTGGGCAGAGCAGAGCTCAACCCACCACCCCCTGGCCTTTAACTCTGATACTCTGAGAACTGGCAGCCCAGTTCTCACTTGATTCTTTTTTTTTTTTTTTTTTTGAGATGGAGTCTCACACTATCAACAATGCTGGAGTGCAGTGGCGTGACCTTGGCTCACTGCAACCTCTGCCTCCCATGTTCAAGCTATTCTCCTGCCTCAGCCTCCTGCGTGCTGAGACTACAGACACGCGCCACCAAACCTGGCTATTTTTTTTTTTATTTTTAGTAGAGACAGGGTTTCACCATGTTGGCTAGGCTGCTCTCAAACTCCTGACCTCAGGTGATCTGCCTGCCTTGGCCTCCCAAAGTGCTGGGATTACAGGCATGAGCCACCGCTCTCAGCCCTCACTTGATTCTTATAGATGAAAAGCCTGAAACAGATCCGTGAGCTTACAGATTATGAAATTGGTTGGTATGGAGAGATCAAGGGCAATGTGAAAATCATTTTGTCTTCATTTTTCCTGATCCTCCTTATATAGGTGTTTCATAAGGAGAGACATCATTTTGTTTTTGTCAAGATTTTGCTCCATTGTGACAAGGGGCTCCTCAGGGGTAATGTTTATTTAAGAACTTGAAACTCTGGGGTTGCACCATAGTGAGCCTATGAACCATCACCAAAGGAAGGACATATTCATTCAAACATGTGGAGGGGTGTGTTCTCTCTCTTTCTCATCATTTAAAAAAATAGATCTGGTGTTTGCATTTACTTAGTCACTCAACTGATATTTATTGACCTTCTCTGTGAAAGGGTCAATGATCAGCACTAGAGAAACTTGGGTGAACAGAACAGTCTTGGTTTTTATCTTCAAGGAGTTTATAGATCAGGAGAAACAGCAGACATTTTTTTTTATTTTATTAAAATGCTTATAGATGCACAACAAAGTGTAGTTGCGGATTCTGTGTGAACAGATAAAACTGGTTTGGGAGGTCAAGGCCTGAAGGATGGGTAGAATTTAGCCAGGCAAATGGCATGGTTGATGGCAGTGAGGAAGGGCATTCATGGCAGATGGAACAGCATGGACAAACCTGCAAAGGCTTGGAAGCTGGGGATGGCAATGTGGTGAGTTTAAGGATGGGAAGAAGTCCAGTTTGACTGGCATGTCAATGGCAAGGAGGAGAGGCATGCACAAAGAGGTTGGAGAGGACAATCGGCTGCAGTTAAAAGCGACCCCAGAAAGGACCTAATCCATACTCTCTCCCTGAAGCAGAGAACCCTGTTTTGTGTCTCTACCTCAGCTCTTGCCATTATTTGACAACACTGAGGTAAAGTCTTTTCTGAAAGTTAAGTTGAGACTTTCACACATTCTCCCTGGTTCTACACCCTGGAACCATCAAATAACTCCTCTTCAAATATCTGAACACAGACTATTTTAAAAAATAAAGTGCTGCCAAAGCAGATCCGCTTTTTCTCATACATATGCACTTGATTTTGGGACATGTAGAGTTACACAGTTTGCTTATTGGAAGCTAACTCATGAGCTCAGTACATCATTCCAGGCACTGATGATTAAGGCTGGGGCTCTTGATTGTGTCCTCAGTGATAATTGTGCTCTCTGTGAATTTGATAAAGCTTGTCTTCTATATCTTTCTTTAAAGATTTAGAAAAATGTTTAACCAGAGAGATCCAAAAACGAGCTATAAGGCACAACTCTAAATGTTTCTAATGAGAAAATGATGTCCCTAACCTCTCTTTTGTTTCCTTTTAAGGAGAAAACTAGTCACTAGTTTCTAAAACCCAGAATCACAGAAATGTCTAAGTTTTAATATAAAGAGCTCAAAGGTATCAGTGTATGTTGGTATTCTTGTTTTTTATGAGACTGCTTAAGGCACAATAATTACTGATTTTATTTATTGATACATAAGTTGAACTCATCCACATGCAGCAGACAGTGTTGTCCTTCTGCCTTCAAAACACATAGGCAAATAGGTGCGCTACCAGGTAGGATATGATAACTGCCCTGTGATGGGTTTCAAAACAATATAATTCTTCTGCAGTCGGAGGAAGGAAATCTTTCCAGATGGAATGATGAAGTCTTAGGGCATCCTGAATGAGGTTTTTTTTTTAAGGGGTTAGTACATGGGAAGGATTTTATTAAGGATGGAATCAAAGACATTTCAGGTAATATAAAATAGCCCCTTTTAACATGAATCCATTGTTGTTTAATGTACTGTGATATAATGACCCACTTTTCCCCAGCAGTCAAGCCATCAACCATCAATTTCAAATTATAGATGCAATTACCTTTTGCTTTCCTCATCGGCAATTCTTGGTACTTTTCTTTCCTTTTAATATATTCTTCATCTTAAGAAGATCAGACTCCTGCTGACCACATGTCATGGCCCAGTAACTTTGGTGTCATCAATGACTGTGGCCTCTGCTACCTACTTTCACACATTAGATCTGAGTGAGACCACACAGCATTTTATAAAAATGACTGTACTTAAATTTTGAAAAATAGCCTATGTCTCAAGCCCTTAAAAATTTTGGAACAATAAAAAAAAGCTGCTGCTGGAGATACTGATTGGTGATTAAAAGATCACTCGAGGGTGATTTGTCAGCGAGAGAATAGGAGTTAAATGGCCATTTGATTACATTAAATAGTACCCAAATAATTTAACACTGCATTTTATATCCTATTCATAATCTTATTTACCATGTAGCCACGTTAAGATTTCCTCCTGGTGTCAGTAAACTGATCTTCCAAATTCTTAAGACATTACTACAGCAAAAGGAAATAGAATAAAATATGTAGCCACATAAAACCACATTTAAAAATCAGTTTGTAATATACACTGGACTTAGAGTTTGGCAGCAGGATGGAGTGACGAAGAAAATTCCTCAGACGGGACTAAAGGACTAGCTTTACACTTCCATAGAATCTTTCAAAAACCCCAGATGGAACCCATTTTGTCTTTCTCATTTGTCTGTAAATCTTCTGTAGTGCTGATTTGGCTGTTCAAGCTAGGAGGTGGCAGTGTGCTGGGTATGGGTGTACCATTTAGCATTCAAGATGCTATGTTGCCTCACCATCACTCGTGGATTGTTGCTGAATTGTGTTCCTGGAAACTACTGGTCTTCTTTTACCCCACTAGAGACATTTTCTGATCTGTGGCTTTGTAAGTTGTTTTGATGCCAGTCCCCTGATAGCACAAGGAAATTACAGGCTATGGGATTCATTGGTAGGAAGACTCTGGGGTCCTTACATATCCCTTCCCCTACTTTAGGTTTTTCCTCTCTTAAGAATGGCAAATGATAGCAACCACGTGGGCTAATGGAGATACAGTCAGATATCACATAGTGTTTCGAGACGGGCTTGAACATTCACAATGCTCAGAGGCATCAAGTCTGAATTGTTAGCTCTGTGGCCAGAGAGATCTGAAATTAAGACTTTGAAAGCTAAGACTTGTCCAGGAGTGAAGGAAGCTGAAATTCTTTATTAATTAACAACAGCCAGGTGTGGTGGCTCATGTCTGCAATCCCAGCAGTTTGGGAGGCCAAGGCAGGCAGATAGTTTGAGCCCAGGAGTTTGAGACCAGCCTGAGAACCATAGTGAGATCAGATCTCTAAAACAAACAAACAAAAAAATGCCAGGCATGGTGACAGGTGCCTGTCGTCTCAGTTACTCAGGAGACTGAGGTGGGAGGATCACTTGAGCTCCAGTGGTCAAGGCTGCAGTGATCTGTGATCAAGTCACTACATTCCAGCCTGTGCTACAGAGTGAGACCCCATCTCTTTAAAAAATATATATAAAAACTATATTCACAACCCTGTGAAGTCAATATTATGAATCCCCGCTGTACAGATGATGAATTCAAGGCTGAGAAATTTTTAACAAATTTAATTATATTGTAGATTGAGTTTCTTTCTGCAGACACTAAAGTGTTCAAAAAGTGAGTAAAGTGTTTATCTTTAGTTCAGATGATTAAATGAAGTCTTCCTACAATGAGACGTGCGAACTAAAGATGACCTGTGTTATGCATTATCATACTGTCTCTTTATATAAAAAATCCATTTAATTTTTTAGAAAGGAGTCAATTCCTTTTTCCCCTCAAAAAAATTGATTTTTATTTTTTTTATTGAGTAGAAAAAGCCAGATTGTTTATTCCATGGAGAAAGCCGGAGACAGTAATATGGGCTCAAATGAACAGAACTGACGTCCATGAACATGTTGAAGAGTGTTATAAGCAGTATGGGATAAGGGCCATTGTTTCATTGAAAATTTAACAAGAAGTAATTGACACATTAGGAACACAGAGGGGAATTACACTTATAGAATGATGTGAGAGACTTTTAATTTACAGACCAGAATGTTTAAATTTTTCTTCTTTACAACAGATAATTAAGCAGATAGCCTCAAATCTCCTTCTAATCTGCTCAATAATGATTTTGCATTTTATGATTTTAGAGTGCTCTATTACATACTGCCTAAACTTAAATACCCATTTCTACCTTATCTTAAAATATCATACTATAAAGAAACATGAAAAACATTAGCCTTGTGAATAATACAATTTATTATTATAATATATAGACTTATCTTTGTCTTTAAAGATTCATAGCAAGGAACCAAGTGGAAATGCAACAGAAAATAGTGGTAGCACAAAATTTTACTACTTAAACTTTATGTTAATTTCTTTCATTTTAGGCTTTGCTTCCTTTCTGACAATTTTGCTAATTTAGCAAAGATTTTTGTCAACACAGGAAAAAACTAAAGTTGGGGAAGGCATATGCACGGACCCCAGAGTCCTCCCACCAATGAATCCCATAGCCTGTGATTTCCATGCGCTATGAGGAGACTGGCATCAAAGCAACTTATAAAGCCACAGATCAGGAAATGTCTCTATGCCACTGACTTGTGTACTTACACCTCACACATGGGACTGGCTTTCCAGGGCTGGCTATCCCAGCTAGGCTGCCTGTGAAAAGTTGGCTGATGATGTCTCCCTTGGAACTTCCTGCCATTCTTTACCTCGTGTCAGCCTCTCTCCATCTAGGACCATCCTATCTTCCTCTCCTCTTCCCAGCCTTCCCCCTACCAACCACCTCCACACTGGGTCTTCCTTTTAGGCTCTTTCTAGTGATGTTCTTGGAGGTGGCATCCCCAGCTCAAGTCCCACTGCTGTGCTCTACCCTAAGAGACTTACTGAGTCTGATGGTTTTTTAGATATGCCAAAGATTCTAATTAAGCTCCTTTTACCTGTTGTCATACTTAGAGAAGAATAAAATAAAATGCAGTTAATATTTTCAGCAGTTCTCCATCCTAGTTACTCATTAGAATCACCTGGAATACTGTTAAATTCAGATGTCTGGGCCCCATCAGACAAATTAAATCAGAAACTCTGGGAGTGGTGATTGGGTGATGGTAATATGAAGCTAAAGAGGGGGCCCATTAGTGTAGGGGTGGCAGTAGAGGCAACTCCTTTATCTTGGTGTGTTTCCCATTCTCATTAATAGCACAGACCCAGTCATCCCTTATAAGAATGGTTTGCTTATTTCTAGGACAGAGGAGTAGGTCTGAAGCCGTGAGCATGAAGCTTATTTGCAGCCAGTCCTTTTTCCCCACATGGCACAACTCCAGCAACACTGTTCACATTGCGGTCTGTGTAAACAGGCTAAGTGGTGCCCTGGAATTTGGTGTGCTGAACTGAGCAAAACAAATAAAGGAGTCTCCTCACCTTTGGCCAACACCGTGAAGGACAGATAAGTTAGTATGTTTTTCCACAGAAATATCTTCCACCATGAGGAGTTTCTACAGTGCTCAGGGAACATCACAGTTTGAACTGTACTTGCCAGCCTGTCTGGACATTGCACCTACAGTAAATATGTTTCCACTTCTAGGCAAATTTCTTGCCCAATATTTTGAATGTAGCCTATTTGTGTCTTGGAGACTCTAAGAAGGTGTTTTAGCTAAGACTGCTTGTGTGTTCCTTATTGGTTTCTTTTTTTTTTTTTTTTCTTTTGAGACGGAGTTTCACTCATGTTACCCGGCTGGAGTGCAATGGCGCGATCTTGGCTCACCGCAACCTCCGCCTCCTGGGTTCAGGCAATTCTCCTGCCTCAGCCTCCTGAGTCGCTGGGATTACAGGCACGCGCCACCATGCCCAGCTAATTTTTTGTATTTTTAGTAGAGATGGGGTTTCACCATGTAGACCAGGATGGTCTCGATCTCTTGACCGCGTGATCCACCCGCCTCGGCCTCCCAAAGTGCTGGGATTACAGGCTTGAGCCACCGCGCCCGGCCTGGTTTCATTTTTAAAATGTTTCTCTGACTTACTGGTGTTTGCAATTCTTATATGATGTAATTTTCTACATTGCTGTATCTTTCGGCACATTTTTTTTCCAACAAATGAGACATCTAATCAGACATTCAGATACTTTATTTGCAGCTTGTGATGTTTATTAAGATTTTGTTTTTGAACCAGTTCTTGAAGTACTTTTAATCCTATTGCCTGAAAATGCCCTCCCAACCACATTCTCTACAGCCCACCCCAAAGTCTGCCAAAGTAAGCAGATCAAGTTTCACTTTTCTTAATGCCATTAAGTTCTGTGAGCAACGCTGCATCAGAGACTCCTGCATGTGCCGCAAAATGGACACTGGCATGGGTGTGTGGTGCACGTGGTGTCTCACTGTGGGGGCATGGCCTGTGAGCCACTGGGGTGGTGCTTGAGTAGCTGGGGGTCAGGAGATCCCCAGAAGAGACAGTCCTCAAAAGCCAATTAGTGTGATGAGCAAGAACTCACTGTGATTTGGCTTGTTCCTTTTTTGTTACTGATGGTCCTGCACTACTCTAGAGAAAATTATCTAGCTGTGTGTGCGTGTCATGGGAGAGTCAATTCAACATGAATGATGAGGCATGTCAAAAGATGGCCAATTCACCACAACTTTTTATAAATTAGTAGACTTTAATTTTTGAAAAGTTTCAGATTTATAGAAAAATTCAGCAGAAAGTTCAGAGTTCCTGTATACCTTCTCACCTCCCAACCGCTAGTTTTCACTATTATTAATGTCTTGCATTAGTGTTGTGCATTTGTTACAATATATGACCAACTATTATTAGCTAAAGCCCATATTTTACAATAGGGTTTACTTTTTGTGTTGTGCATTATATGTATTTTATTTTATTTTTGAGATGGAGTCTCACTCTGTTGCCCAGGCTGGAGTGCAGTGGCATGATCTTGGCTCACTGCAACCTCTGCCTCTTGGGTCTAAGCGATCCTCCTGCTGCTTCAGCCTCCCAAGTAGTTGGGATTACAGGTAATCCACCTGTAATGGATTACAGCCCACCACCATGTCTGGCTGATTTTTGTATTTTTAGTAGTGATGGGGTTTCACCATGTTGGCCAGGCTGGTCTTAAACTCTTGACCTCAAGTGATCTGCCCGCCTCAGCCTCCCGAAGTGCTGGGATTACAGGTGTGAGCCACCACACCAGGTTGCATTCTATGGGTTTTGACAAAAGTTTAATGATATGTATCTATCATCACAGTGGTAGTTTTAAAATCAATTTTAGAAAAATTTTTCTTCAATAGGCCTGGGATAGAAAGGGGCAGGAAGGGAACTAACTTTGGCTGAGCCTTGCTGTATGCATGTGCTGGCAACTTTGATTTACATTGACAGATAGTGTCACATTTAACTAGTGTAACAACCCTGAAAGGTATCAGTTATTGTCTTCATTTTATAGATGAGGAAACAAACAGAGCCCAAGGAAGAATAGGAACCTTGCTCAAAGAAATAGGAACCAAGATAGGTGCACAGGTCTGGTAGAGCTGATTAATAGGGTGGCCTCTGATTTTCTTTCACTTCCTCTCCAATTCTGCATCAAAGAATTAAACTCTCTCATCTCCCTTTTGTAGTGCCACTGAATCGTAAAATCATGTACAAAGTTATTTGTAAGAAAGAAAAATTATAAAAAACGAAGTGTGTGTAAGTCATGGTTGAAGACATCAAAATTGTGCTAAGATCCTCAATAGGGAAGAACATGAAGACTCTCATTAGACTCCTTGGCCAGGCTTGATGTCTCACACCTGTAATCCCAGCACTTTGGGAGGCCAAGGCAGGAGGATCACCTAAGGCCAGGAGTTGGATACCAGCCTGGGCAACATAGTGAGACCCTGTTTCTACAAAAAAATTTTTTTTTAATTAGCCAGGCATGGTGGCGAGTGCCTGTAGTCCTAGCTACTCAGGAGGCTGAGGTGGGAGGATTGCTTATGGCCAGGAGTTTGAGGTGGCAGTGAGCCATGATCAAGTAACTGTACTCTAGCCTGGGCAAAAGAGTGAGACTCTGTCTCTTAAAAAAAAAAAAAAATCTCATTAGAGTTCTATTAAGCCTCTTAGTTGGTTTTAAGTGTGGCTATTTTTTTTTTTTTTTACTTTACCATATCTCAGCATATGATAGTATGCTTTACATTCCTCACTCTACTTGCATTAATGGGTAAAGCAACAACGGATTATCTAACCTTTGACGAATCACTTAGCCTCTTTGGGCCCGTTTCCTCATCTCAGTCACCCTATACTAGAGCAATAAACATGGTTTCAGGCACCTGGGCTCTCCAAGCTGTGTGCTGGGATTGGAATACCAGGTACTCTAGTTATGAGAATTTGCTTAGACAAATTATTTATTTCCTTAATTGCAATATGGGAATAATAATAGAATTGGCTTCATACATTGTAGTGAAGGTTAAAGAGTTACAACAGTGCCGGCACAAAGTAAGTACATTAATACATACTTATTATTGTTATTATATGTAAACTTTGGAGGAGCTCCTTCTAACTCTAGAATTCTATGATTTTTCATATACTGTAACTTAGGCTCCAACAAACAACATTGCACTTTTTATCATTTACCATAAAATTTCTTAGATCATCAAAAGCAGATCTTTACAACAGACTTCTTTATAAAAATATTCATGGTGGTTGATCCCTTTTCTACTACAGACATCTGTGAGTTTGGGTTTTATCATGAGCAAGGTATCCAAGTGAGATGAAGATGATCAAGGTTACATCACAACTTGAGGAGCAATGCTGAATAGTTTTCTGAATGTCTCAGCAACCCTTTTCATAATGAAGTGTTTCACCCTGAATAGTGGAAGTTCAAGTGTACACTGGTGAGTTTGATGGAATCATGAGAGCATTTTGCTCCTATGCTATCACAGCAAATACCATTTTGTTTTTTGTTGTTGTGTTTTGTTTTGTTTTGTTTTTTTTAAAGTGAAAGCAAATTTGTAAAAAAAAAAAAAAAAAAAAAGAAGGAAAGAAATAAATAAAAGAATGGCTACCCTATAGACAGAGCAGACTGAGAGCTACTGGTTGCCCATTTTTATGGTTATTTCTTAATTATATGTTAACCAAAGGCTGGATTGTTAATGTCTCTCTTTTGTAGATCATTGTCATTGTAAACAGTCATGGTGCCGGTAGGAGTGGGAGTGTAGCAGTGAGGACGATCAGAGGTCATTTTTACCACCATCTTAGTTTCGGTGGGATTTGCCCAGCATCTTTACTGCAAACTGTTTCATCAGCAAGGTCTCTATTACCTGTATCTTGGGCTGACCTCCTCTCTCATCTCATGACTAAGAATGCCTAACTGTCTAGGAATGCAGCCCAGTAGGTTTCAGACTCACTTTACCCAGCTCTTATTCAAGATGGAGTTGCTCTGGTTCAAATGCCTCTGATGTTTCCCCCCTCCCTTTTATAAGAGAACACTTAATCCTAAGAGTTGTAGAGGGACAGATCTATATTCTGTAACTTCTTTAGGCTGAATCGGGGTGATGATATATCTGCCTAACTAGTAGAATCACTTGTATTTGGGGTAGAGAGGAGCTCAGTTAGGAAGTGTCAGTATGTCAAGGGCCACTCATAACTCCTGAGTTCCAACAGAAGGTGATATCTAGAAGATTAATAAATGTTTAAGAAAACATTGAATAGGCTTATTCTGAATTCCTACACAAAGAGCACAACAGCCATATATTCCACAACAGTAAAGCAAAATAAG